>NC_051186.1:120098365-120123528 GCF_013339695.2 Rhipicephalus sanguineus | reverse complement strand
TCTCCGCTCTGGATACTGGCAAGTGCCAATGGCTGACGCTGACTGTTCGAAAACGGCGTTCGTGACACCAGACGGATTGTACGAATTCACTGTAATGCCGTTCGGTCTCTGCAACGCGCCCGCGACCTTTGAACGCATGATGGACGGCATCCTGCGCGGCCTGAAGTGGCGCACTTGTCTCTGCTATCTTGATGACATTGTCGCCTTTTCCCCAGATTTTTCGACTCATCTGCACCGTTTACATCAAGTTCTGACCTGTCTCCAGAATGCTGGCCTCCAGCTTAACTTGAAAAAGTGCCAGTTTGCGGCTCGAAAACTGACTATATTAGGCCACGTTGTCTCCAAAGAAGGCATCCTCCCCGATCCTGCTAAACTCCGGGCCGTATCCGATTTCCCAAAGCCCACTACCCTGAAAGCACTACGCAGGTTTATTGGCCTATGCTCATATTTTCGACGCTTCGTTCGCAATTTCGCTAATGTCATCGCACCCTTGAATGCACTTCTCCACGGCGACAATGAACTGTCTACCTGGTCGGAAGCCTGTGATCACGCGTTTACGACTCTTCGCCGCCTGCTTACATCTCCGCCAATCTTGCGCCACTTCGATCCCGGCGCACGGACAGAAATTCACACTGATGCCAGAGGTGTTGGCCTTGGTGCTGTGCTCGCACAACGTAAGGACGCCAACACCGAATACGTGGTCACCTATGCCAGTCGTGCGCTCACGAAACCTGAGACCAATTACTCCGTCACAGAAAAAGAGTGCTTGGCTATCATATGGGCTCTTCAGAAATTTCGCCCGTATCTTTACGGTCGTCCTTTTGACGTCGTAACGGACCACCACGCTCTTTGCTGGTTGTCGAACCTGAAGGGCCCGTCAGGCCGCCTCGCTCGTTGGGCTCTCCGAATCCAGGACTACGACATCCGCGTCGTCTATCGCTCTGGCCGCCGACACTCTGACGCTGACGCCCTTTCTCGTTTTCCCCTCATCTCAGACGACAGCACTTCTACTCGCGATCAAGACATGTCGCCGCTTGACATCCTGGACATGGCCTCAGAACAACGAAACGACCCATGGATCGCCACCATTTTGAACTTTTTGTCAAGCCCTCCGACAGCGTCGGCACCTCGCTCACTGCGACGCCAGGCACAGCATTTCGCTATCCGCGACGGACTTTTATACCGCCGCAACTACCACAACGACGGCCGCACATGGTTACTAGTCGTACCCCGTAATCTTCGTCAAGAATTGTGCTCCGCTTTCCACAATGACCCACAGTGTGGTCACGGTGTAGTGTCTAAGACGTACATGCGGCTCAGTCGACGATATTACTGGCGGGGCATGTACAACTTCGTCTGCAAGTACGTCCGCTCTTGCATCCCCTGCCAACGACGCAAACCAGTCTCGCACCTCTCCACAGCACCTCTCCAGCCACTCCCATGCCCACCCCTCCCGTTTGACCGCGTCGGCATCGATTTATACGGGCCCCTTCCATGCACTGGTGCTGGAAACCGATGGATTGTCGTTGCCGTAGATCATCTGACAAGGTATGCTGAAACCGCCGCCTTGCCTGCTTCAACAGCAAAAGACGTTGCATCATTTATTCTACACAACTTCATTCTTCGCCATGGCGCACCTCGTGAACTCCTGAGTGATCGGGGACGTGTATTCCTCTCGGACGTGCCGCAATCCCTCCTATCTGAATGCCAAATTATTCACCGCACTACTAGCGCTTATCACCCACAGACCAATGGCTTAACTGAACGATTTTAACCGGACCCTTGGTGACATGTTGTCTATGTACGTTGCCTCGGACCACTGCAATTGGGATGTTGTACTTCCGTTTGTCACATACGCGTACAACACCGCCTGCCAAGCCACTACCGGATTCTCATCATTCTTTTTGCTTTATGGCAGCGAGCCCTCCAGCACGATTGATACAATTCTCCCGTATCACCCAGACCCTGCCGACTGCCAACCTGTGTCTGAGCTCGCCCAGCACGCTGAGAGATGCCGACAACTTGCCCGATCTTTCACCTATGATGAACAGTGTCGCCAAAAACAGCGCCATGACTCCAAGCCACCTCCGGACCCTTTTCCTATCGACTCCCTCGTGTGGCTTTGGGTGCCTCCAGTTGCTGTTCCCGGCCTTTCATCTAAGCTCCTTCCAAAGTACCACGGACCCTACCGCGTGGTTGCGCAAACCTCCCCTGTCAATTACGTGGTCGAACCCGTTACGCCATCTTCCGATCTCTGTCGTCGCGGGCGAGAGACAGTCCACATTGACCGCCTCAAGGCATATTATGATCCTCTGACCTCTATCTAGATCGCCAGGATGGCTACCTCTCCATACCGGGGGTGATTGTGAGGAAGAAGATCGGCAAGCATGAAGGCCCATCGCCATCGGCTGGCACACACCGACAATTCGCTCTCTGGCTACGCCCTGCGCGCTGCTGCTACGATCGTCGCTCTCGTAGAATCCTCAATAAACCCCCCGTAACACTACAAACTTCTTGATCTCATCTACCTACCTTATTTTCTGTCTCCCCCTCACGCGTTTGCCATCTATTGGAATCCAATCAGTTACCCTTAATGACCACCGGTTATCCTGCCGACGCGCTACGTGCCCGGCCCATATCAATTTCTTCTTCTTGATTTCAACTATGATATCCTTAACCCCCTTATGTTCCCTGACCCGCTCTGCTCTCTTCCTGTCTCTTAATGTTATACCTATGATTTTCCTTTCCATCGCTCGCTGCGTCGTCCTCAATTTAAGTTGAACCCTCTTTTTAAGTCTCCAGGTTTCTGCTCCGTAGGTAAGTACCGGTAAGAAGCAGCTGTTATATACCTTCCTCTTGAGGGATAGTGGTAGGCTACCATTCATGATTTGATAATGCTTGCCGAATGAGCCCCATCCCATCCTTATTCTTCTAGTTATTTCACTCTCATGGTTCGGCTCCGCGGTTACTACCTGTCCTAAGTAGACGTACTCCTTTACAACTTCCAGTGTCTCGCCACCTATCGCAAGGCGCTGGTCTCTGCCAAGATTGTTCCACATTACTTTGGTTTTATGCATATTAATTTTGAGACCTGCTCTTCTACTTTCCGTATCCAGTTCAGTAATCATGAGCTGCAATTCGTCTCCCGCGTTACTCATCAATGCAATGTCATCAGCGAATCGTAGGTTACTGAGATACTCTCCACTAACTCTTATCCCTAATTCTTCCCAATCTAGGGCCCTGAAAACCTCCTGTAAACACGCGGTGAATAGCATTGGAGAGATCGTGTCTCCCTGCCGTACGCTCTTCTTTATTGGGATTCTGTCGCTTTCTTTATGGAGGACAATAGTGGCTGTGGATCCGCTGTAGATTTCTTCGATTATGTTTATATAGGCTTCGTCGATGCCCCGATTCCGCAGTGCATGCATGACTGCTGATGTCTCCACCGAATCAAATGCCTTCTCGTAATCTATGAAGGCTATGTATAAAGGTTGGTTGTATTCCGCGCATTCTCTATCACTTGATTGATAGTATGAATATGGTCTATTGTTGAGAAGCCCGTACGAAATCCTGCCTGATCCTTCGGTTGATGGAACTCTAATGTCGTATTAATTCTTGTTGCAATTACTTTTGTAAATAGCTTGTAGACAACGGACAGTAAGCTTAAGGGCCTGTAACTTTTCAGATCCTTGACGTTCTCTTTCTTAGGGATCAAGATGATGTTGGCATTCTTCCGAGATTCTGGTATCCTCCCCGTCGAGAGACACTTCGTATACAGGGTGGACAGTTTTTCTAACATAATCTCTCCACCGTTTTTCAACAGGTCTGATGTTACCTGATCCTCGCCAGCGGCTTTGCCTCTGCATTCCCTTTAGGGCTTTCTTTACTTCTCCTGTCAATACTGGTGGGATGTCAGATTCCTCTGGGCTATTACTGCTTCTTACGTTATCATCCTGACTGTATCGGCTCCTGTACAGATCTCTGTAGAACTCTTCCGCTACCTCAACTATTCTATCCATATTGTTTGTGACCTCGCCTTCCTTGTCCCTTAATGCATACATCTGATTTTTGCCTATGCACAGTTTTGTCTTCATAGCTTTGAGGCTTCTTCCGTTCTTTAGGGCATGCTCAATTCTCTCCATATTATACTTTCTTATGTCGGCTACTTGCGCCTATTGATTAACTTCGAAAGCTCCGCCAGCTCTATTTTGTCTGTCGCATTTGAGGCTTTCATGGCTTGACGTTTCTTAAGCCGATCATAACGACGTTAAAAAGCATAGGGGATATCACAGAGCCTTGTGGTGTTCCCTTTTCGGGCGTGTTGAACGTGTCAGTGCGGATGCCTCCTAGACCAATCGTGGCGGTTCTGTTACTAAGGAAAGCTTTGACGTAGTTGTGTATTCTCTGTCCGCAACTTAATTTGCTGAGCCCCTCTAGCACAGCCTTGTGACTGACATTGTCAAAGGTTGCCTTAAGATCAAGCGCGAGCAATATACTTTCGCCGTACTTTGGGACGTCAGTAAGCACCTCCTCCTTGATTTGCAGGAGGACGTCTTGTGTTGAGAGGCCTTTTCAGAATCCAAGCATGGTGTGCGGCATGAGTTTGTTATCCTCCAGGTGGGTCTCCAACCTCTGAAGCACTATTCTCTCGTACACTTTTCCCGAGCTTGAGGTCAGTGAAATGGGTCTCAGGTTTTCCATGCTGGGAGTCTTTCCTGATTTTGGAATCATCACTATTGGTACCCTGTTCCCAGTGTTCGTTGACGAATTCTGTAAACCTTTTGATAGAGTTTTCGTCCAGGTTCCTTATCATGGCGTTGGTGATGCCATCTTTGCTTGGCGTGGTGTTCTTTGTCGCCGACATCATAGCGTGTCTGACTTCTTCTGTGGTAATGGGTTCGCCTAGAGCGGAATTCGCTTCGCCAGTGTATGCCAAGCTGCGGTCGGTATCCGCTGCATCGCCAATATAGCGCAGCTTGAGGTTTTCTAGCATTTCCCGGTCTGTGCCCTGAAATTGTGCGCGATCCTTTCGGTCGTCTTACGGGTTTCGGTCTTAGTCTTGGTTGGGTCTATCAGAGCCCTTAGCAAGGCCCATGTCTTTCTAACCTAGTGTACCCTGTAACTCGTTGCATTTTTGGTCCCAGTTGTGCCTTGAGAGCTCCGTCGCATACTCTTCGGCTTTCTTGGTGACCGCGGCGATCTTAAGTCGGAGTTTCCTCTTGTGTTCCTGCCGTTTCCATCTTCTTAATAGGCCCCGGCGGGCATCCCAGAATCGTAGAAGATGCTTATCCACCTCGGGTGTGTTTGTGGTGAGCGCAACCTCTCGGGTTAGTCTTTGCCAGTCCGCCTTGATTCCTGCGACCCAGCTCTTAATGTCCGCAATCTCTGTGTCTTCGAACTCCGCCTTAGTTTTTCTAAAGGCTTCCCAGTCTGTAAGTCTAGCCAGGCCATGTCTTTTATTGATCTGCGTTTCGATCTGGATGCGCAAAATGCAGTGGACACTGCCAAGCGTTTCACCGTCGTTTTCCCATCGTGCCTCCCTGACCCCTTTAACAAACGTCAAGTCCACACTCAACCAACGCGAGTGGGGAATAGTATCAACCGAAATTCGTGCCCTTGCTAAAGAATCAGCCATTTCATTAACAACAAACCTTTCTGTCCTGGTACACAGATTAAATGAATATATTGAAGATGAGTGGGAACCAGTACGTACCTTAAAGAGCGGTTAGGCCGCAACTACATTTTCGTTGCAGAGAGAGTGGCGCCCACTGCAACGGGGCCAAGTTGGAACACGAAGTACACGCATAATGGACACAGCTAAAACTAAAGATTTTTTTTGCGTCTTCTAATTGCAGAATCGAAACCTTGGCCAATTTTGCGACAGAGACGAGCAATGCCGTATCTTCTTTTGTTGTGTATTTCGTCTGCGGTCAGCGAGATGCCGGTGGCGGCCTAGCCGAGGCGAACGCTGCTCCGTATTGCCGACACCAAGGGGCTACCATATAGGGTATTGCCCTTGTATGGCGGGGGCAGGTAAGCCAAGAGTTTTATATAAGTACTAATTTGAACGTGTACTATAGCGCCCACAAGCTATCGCACGCATGCAAAGAAACTCTGCCATCGACTTCTTACAGACATATCTTACGGTTGCATCGTAAGATACGTCTGTAAACGCAGTACCTTCCCTGCTTACAGCTGTACAATTACAAGCAAGTACGAGGTAGCTTAAGGTACACACGCTCGTGCGCGTGCTTGTTTCACGGTGAACACAGCACAAGCATGCAACAAGACAGCATGTTGGTTAGGATTCACCGCAGCGCATAAAATAGTGCAAGAACGAACACGGACGAAAGCAAAAAAAAAAAAAAAGACACGACACGACACCTAACTGCGTTCTGAAAGGAACTGTCGGTGTATGGCTGGATGGGTATACGCTCTCCGTCCGACAGAAGACCCGAAGTCCAACCATAGTGCACAGCCGCCGTGGTGAGATAGTGCAATTTCGACGGCAGACATCGTTCCATTGTTATTTTCGTCGTTACAGTGGGTCTGGCGTTTCTGTATTTGCAGGAACATTAGAAGAACACTGGATTACGGGACGCCATTAGCAACATTCTGCTACAACTCGTCTAAACTCAATTATACACACGTTTTGCGGGTGTCCGGCGAACGTTCTTGACGAAAGGTGGGGGATGGGGGCTAAAAGACAACACGTTCACCATTATGCCGTTGTGGTAAATTTACAACAGCACGAACGTATCATGCGCTTTGTTACGGTAGAGTTACCTGTTCGGTGGCCTCCGCGATTAGCTCCTGCAGCGCACTGTAGCGAGTCGCGGAGGCCACGGCTCTGTTCGTCTGGTTGATGCGAGCGTCACCATCTCGGCCGCTCGCAATTATGCCGTCCGCAACCTGATGTTCCCTAACGGCCAGAAGTTTGCGCACAAACCCTCCACTCTGGGATGTCTTCGTGGGCACCGGAATTATAATTACATAAATGAGATCAATTGCATCGCATCACTATTTTTACCTCTGTGCCTCAGCTGCGTGTCTAATGCGTGCAGTATATGCCACATTATTCATACAACCTATTCGTGCCATAATTCGTAGTTATTATAATAACACGTAGTTACACTCGGTGTCGAAAGTTTAGAGACCACGAGGTCTGAAAAGAAAACTGTGAGTTCCCAGATATTTGTGGCTACATTCGGTCCAACTGTACAGTACATGTTGTTAGCATGCTTTATAAAAAAAGGCCGAAAATCTGTATTCAAGGTTGCCTGCCGAAGCAGCGGCAGGCAACCTTCTTGTGCCTCGTGGTCTCTAAACATTCGATTCCGAGACTGTACGTACTCATAACTACGTGTAATGTCTGTTTGGTTCGGTACCATGTTATACACTTCCATACATAATTATATCTTTCACATGGAAGCTAACCTCTGAATAATTCGTTAATGCCAAGGTCTTAATCCCTTCGTTGTAACGCGTGCTTCGTGTTTTTTCCTCTTGCAGAATACTGCCGTCACGGTAGATGTATGTAAGACAAGTTCATTGGCCTGTTTTCTGTGGACAAGCAAGGCAGGTGCATTACGTACAAAGCGAATGATTATGCATTTAGTGAAAGAGAATATGGCTGCTGATTGGTGACAAATACGATGTCATATAATCTCATATACTGTTTTTAATCCTGGGTTTAATACGAACTGCCTCCGGCGTACTCGCTGCTGGTGTCTGTATGGGAATGGGAAACTTCGGGCTGAGCTGGGGTCCCAATAAAATGTCATAATAAAAACTCATAGGGTCGTAGTGAAATTTCACAGGGTGTTTTTGATGTACTCATGTCGTTAGGGACCCTTTAACAATTTTGTGGGGTCACTAAAGGTGTAAAAATACATGCACCTCGCAAAAGACTGCAATAAATTTCAAACTACAAGCTTATGGGTTCACCTAAAATACCGACTCCAAGGCGAAAGCCATATTTTTTTTCATCTTTTTTCTTCTCAGTCGATGTATCGATCCTCCCTAAAGCTTTCTGCACCTAACGTGGCTTTGCACTGCCTCCAAGATCGAGTGGTATTGCAAGCCTTCTGCATCATCACCTGGTTTCGCACAGCCTCCGTGATCGCGGCGCCTTTCATCAAGCGACGATTTCGTGTGACGTCACATTATGACTTCTTGGTGATGTCATGATAACGTGGCATAGGGACATAATCACGCGATGATGATTTTTTGCGTCACTATAGTGTTTACGCCACTGCCGCCGATGGTCAATTTTCGCATTTGAAGAGGACTCTAAGGCTCCCGCCTGAATAAATGACCCAACGTAGGCATGCGATTGTACGTACGACCGCGCTCATCTTTGCAGTGCTCGTACGACGGCATGTGGTGCACGTATCATTAGCAAATATGATGCAATACCTTTAGAAAAACGTTACAAACGATATTGTACAGCGGAGGAAGGAGTGCGCTGAATAAACACCTTCATATTATGGAAAGGTGTTGTGTGGTCATGTACTTGAAGTTCATCGGTAAACCGTGAATCTTCCGTGAATTCTGCCCAGTACATCATCACCGACGTGAGATCGGGCGCGTTTATACTAAAGGTTCGATGAGTTATGACGACTTGCAGCTCACTTTAATTTTACATGTACGCTGTGAATTTTCATTGTTTAGAAAACCATTGCTTTAGAAAACATCTGGCGTCTTTCGTTAAGCAGCTGGCGTCTTTTTGTTTTGCTTTAGAAACATCTGGCGTTCTTTCGTTTTGCTTTTAGAAAACATCTGGCGTCTTTCGTTAGTTTATTTCATCAATCAACGGCGTTTTGAACAAAATTTTTATTGTTTAATCACGCACAGGAGAAATCTCACCAGGCATTACCTTGGAGGTAAACAATGGCTGCTAATGGGAATGAGAGACAGAAGAAGTCGGCTTTTAGCTAACACTTACACTTCTACTTCTACTAACGTTTCCTACTGGAACATGCCAAAGGCTGCTAATGGGGAATGAGAGACAGAAGAATTCGGTTTTTAGTTAACGCGCACGCTGCGAATTTTTTATTGTTCAACAACGCACAGGAAAAATCTCCCACCGGCACCACCTTGGAGGTCAAGATCTGGTACTAGCGTTACGACTGGTTACGCACTACGACTACGAGGGACGAACGGGTGTAGCCTTAAGGAGCTTCGCCCCTAGAAGAGATTGAAGGATTGACGCAGGGCTGACTCAGACCTAACATACTCATCGAAACAAGGCATGTGACACGAACGGATGTGTAGTGGCCTGAACAGATGCCTGGAGAGAAAATAAAAATTACACATCATCTCCCCCTACGGGCAACCATGGTGGGATGTGAAAGCATCGCGGGGGGTGCACGTCGAGTGTCCGTTTCTCCTATGTGACTTATGAGACGGTGCTTGTCGAGGCGTTGATATTACCGCTTGCCGACGTTTACGTTCGGCTTCCCGAGCCTTCCTCTGCTCCGCGGCGGTGGCGCTGCCGCTGCAACCAGCGCCGACGTTGACGTTGTTCATGGCGTTTCGCACATCGTTGCACAGAGAGAGAATGGCGGAAGCACAGCGAACGCGCGCTTTCGCAGCCTGTCAGCTTCGAGATTAGCTTGCCGGCTTTGCCGTTTACGTTCAGCTTCGCGAGCGTCCATAACACCGTTGCGAAGGAGAGTGCAACTGGAGCGAGCGCGCGCCGCATTATATACGAGCGCACAGCTGTGGCGGAGAGAGAGAAACGGGAGAGGAGAAACGAAGCAGAGGCAGCGCTCACGCCACCTCCTCCCACCTCCTCGCGCTCACGCGAGGAGAGGGGGGAGAGTTGGCGCATGCGCAGTATGGGTGCGGACGCCGCAGAACGAAGACTGCCCAGGGTTGCCAGGTTTGGCTATTTTGCGCCAATTTGGCTACTTTTTTAGGCCGGTGGCGGCAGAAAAAGTGTGTTGGCTACTTGGCTACTTTTTGGCTAGTTTCTTGTTGCCTCAATTTGGACCAAATTATCAATAGCCTGTGACGTCGCAGCTGCTGGCGTTCGAGTATACGGTGTCAAAACATGGTTATCAAGGCGTGTTGCAAGCTCCCGAAATTGAATTTGGCGCTCGCATTATACAAAAGAAAAGTCATGCATAAGTGGCTGGGACTTGGGAGAAAACTGTTGCATGGCGTCTCATTTCGCATACCACCTATTGCTGAACGCGACTTTAAACTAATTGAAAGTGAACAGGGCAACCGAAAGCGCTCCGCATCCAAGGTGCTATGCACTTGTCGACATTAGAAATCGGATATCTGACGAACTGCTTGAGTCGTTTCCAAGAATTAGGGGCGGACTGCGACTCGAGAATCAACTTCATCATCACGCGAGAAACGATTGCCGAAGTGAGTACAATTTATGCTTCAATCACGGAAACTGACTTTGTGCACACTTATGCAGCACTAATTTTTATTGTCGGTGGTACTTGTAGCCCTTTCAAGAAAAGTCACGCAAGGCGCGCGAAGAGGACGTCATTTCTGCAACAGCGTAAGAAACTTGATCATCCGGCACGAAATGATTGCTAAAGTCAACAATTTATGCTTTATTCTCAGAAATTATGGTTTTGAAGGGTTTCTAGTGTACTTCATTACGTTTCCACCAAAAGGCTACTGAATTTAGTCATTTGAATAACAAGGTCGCAGTCGTTTTCACACACGTGGGGCTACTTTTGGCTACTCTTAGTGTCCTTGGCTCAAGTTGGCTACTTTCTGGCTAGTTTTTCTGATTTATTGGCTATTTTTTGTCTTTTCGACCTGGCAACCCTGACACTGCCCTGAGCATAAGATGCTTTCGCATCTAAAAGGACAGTTTTGCGAATGACGGATCGCAGCGGCTGACAGTGACGGTGCTCCACGCCGAAAAATGGCAGCGGTGCTTTAAAAGACAAATGAAGATTAACCGAGACTTTCCAGCAAGCCGCAGTGTTATTCTAGCAAGTAGTTCCATGGCTTTAAAAAAATAGAGCATAGGAGATATAGGGAAGGCGTGACAGTTCGATGCCAGATAAGATAATCAGGCGTCTATTGTGAAAACCAATGGGGCCACAACGCCAACATACAGAATACCTTCAGGGTAGCTCTCATAAATTTAAGCCATATATATAAATTCTGATCTAAGCTGTAATTGTACACTTGAAATCAAGAAGAAATGGATATGGGCCGGGCACGTAGCACGTCGGCAGGATAACCGGTGGTCATTAAGGGTAACTGACTGGATTCCAAGAGATGGCAAATGCGTGAGGGGGAGACAGAAAATTAGGTGGGTAGCTGAGATTAAGAAGTTTGTAGGTATAACATGGCAGCAGAAAGCACAGGACCGGGTTGATTGGCGAAACATGGGAGATGCCTTTGTCCTGCAGTGGGCGTAGACAGGATGATGATGCTGATGATGATGTGATGATGATGATGATGATGTACACCTAAAGGGTTCCTCACCAGGCCACATAGCAAATTTTAGTTAGATACTGGAAGTTGTTGTGTGCCGAATGAAGAACAGTATGCCGCAAGAATTTTTCAAATCGGTTCATTACGAGCTGAGAAAAACAATAATTTGTAGTGGCGCGAATCCATGATGCGAGGAGGCGAGTTTCAAACCCTTGCCACACGCCCCGTGTAGCCTTCGCAAGCCAAATCCCTTCCCTGCCCTCTTCACTTGACACATACGCATGGACACGTCATGCGCATGCGTGGTCACGTGCGCATGACGTGCCCGAGCCAGCCCGAGCACGCGAGCGGCGTTGCACGGCCGCTACCTTTTTTAAAGACGATAGTCTTTCTTGGGGAACTTAAACGCAGAAATTTTGGTCTGTCTTTCTGTCTTTCTGTTTGTCGGCACGTCCCTCGATTCAGCCACTCGGCCAAAGTTGAACCACTTGCCCAAGGGCCAGCCATCTTGAACTGGTACGGCTGTTCATACTTGTGAACGTTGTCGATCAAAAAGTAAATATCATGCATATCTGAGGTGCAACATCACTAGGTAAGTATTAGGTGGCGTGTTCCTTTAATAGAAAATGCATACATACGTAATTTTAAGGACCCTAGTTTCTTAAGCTGCGCTGAAAATGCATAATAATGGAAGCTTGAGCGAGTTGGTATGCGTTCATCTTTGCAGACGACGACGAAGTAAAAGAAGGCACAGGACAGGCGCTGCCTGTCCTGTGCCTTCTTTTACTTCGTCGTCGTCTAGTGAGCGCTGTTTCAACAAAGCTGAAAATGCGACTGCGCTGAAATTTGCCTTCCTCCGTGCCCTTCGCACGAGCTCATGGTTGTGTTTCGGTTTCGGTTCTGTATTGCACTGTACGAATGCCATGGGTTGGTGTTGAAAAACTTTAGTTTTGAGAAGGCCAAGAAGGTGAAAAAAAATATTTAAAAAATGAAAAAGCAGCGTTGTGGGCGGCCTTCAGGCTGCCGGTTGTGGGCGCCGCTCTGGCGTTCCTGTTTTACCCAGGCGACGTGTAAATAAAAGAGTGTGTGGAGAGTACTCGTTGAGTGCGGACGTTTCTCTGCTTCAGCGCTTCGCGCCAAACCGCGTTTTCGGGCTGGCTGGCGTCCCCGCCGGTCGCGTTGGTCACCGCCGGTCTTCGCCTGCTGCTGCGCCGGGACTACCAGCACGCAACACAGCACTCATGTTTCCCGACGTATTGCCAGATGGCGTCCATATCTCACACAGCGCCTCTTCTATCGTCTTTACACGACATTTGCAGCGAAGCACGCAGATACGCGGCCAATTTTTTGATGTAGCGGCCGTGGGCGTTTTGTCGGCGTTCTCTGTGTTGTACTGCTTGTTTCTGCGGGACGGACATGAAAGTTGAGATTTGTACGGGCACGAGAGTGGCGGTATCATGAGCCAGTGCCGCATTAACGTTTACTTGGACGCGGTAGAATAAATGAGCATAATGAGTGCTCGAACGCGCCTGAACATTACTTTCGTTTCCAGGGCTGGCGTCTGCTCGATGCGCTTACCGCGGGGACACGAACGCATGGGAAAGGGAGCCAAATTAGCCCCGCATTTCGCTGAAATTCACGACAAAAAAATGAAAAAGACGCACACATTCCCTTTGTCTGTCTCATTATTTCTCTCAAGTTTTATTAATCTATTCAAGCAACAAATTACACAAACTACTCATGTCGTGTCAAATAATTATCGCAGTTGTCACGTGCTACTGTTGACGACGTCAGAGCACAGTCGTCTGCGTAGAGGAGCGACGTCACAGCACTACCATCTACGTAGGGCCATTTTCTCATGTACGTCATCCCCTCATTCTCTAAAGCGCGCGCCCGCGAGAGGACAGGCAAGCAGCGTTCACCTTGAAATTTGACCCATTTCCGCGGCGTGTAGCGTTGTAAATTTTGGCAGAAGTGATCGTGAACGCCCAGTGTATGCATTGCGCTCGTTAGCTCAAAATTGTCGAACCTGGTGAGGGGCCCTTTAAGCGAGACAAAGCTCAATCTGTTGATATATACATATCAAGCAATAACTTCTACAGTGAGATTTGACGTTCTGTTCTTGGCGCCACAATATCGATTCTTTCAGCGTATTGTGAGCCAATCTTGCACAATGTTGTCGTAAAACTTTTATCATGCAACATCAAATAACGTCTAGTAAAGGCAAGATGTCCGCTTAATGGTTTCGGTCATATTGTGAATGCTTTTTTATTGACATTTGCGTTTTGGATCGTCTAGACCGTGTCACAGAGGTGGCTGAAAATATTGCTTGCCGCAGTAATATTCTACTATTGTTGAAAATCGAAGAAAAAGAGATAACAAGAAATGCGCCAGATCCCACGTACCAAGGGAAACGATGTGATGCGAAGCACACGCGGGAAAGTGACTGTGGCGTAATTTTTTACATTCAGCAAAACGTGACGGAATGACGCTAGAGTAATGTGCAAATGGTATACACACACATATATGTCGAAGAGTCGCACATGTGTTATATAACCAGTTGTTTACAGTTGCGCGACGATTCCAACAGCAACATGGGTGTTACCAACACCAGACACGGGAAGCTGGTATGTAGTCCGTATATTCCTCAATAATGGATAGCCTGGATTCGAACAGGACAAAGAAGGAACACATATGAACAGAACAGGCCCGACGTGCAACTAAGCTTCCTTCAGAAAAAAAACTCTAGATGTATACACAGCCGAGTGGCACGCGCAGACGCCCTGCACGTACGTTACACTCAGTTACAGTTGTCACAGTTGCGTTTAAGTTGTTATGCATATACTTGTCCCTTATGACGGACAACGCACTCACGTTTCACGAACTCGTGCGTATGTGTGGAAAGGGTTTTTGGCAGTATTTGAACAAGGTCATAATCACCGTGGTCAGTGAGCACCAGCAGCTGGACAGGACTTGGTATCGAATCCGTTCGTGATCGCGGCTACGAGGGGTCTAAGTGCATTGAAGTGCAAGATATAATACAGCTGGTGGAAATCGTGGATCCCTCTTACGAAGGAATGATCTATGATGCCTCCTGTCCGGGACCTGGCAACGAGGTCTTGTTATGCCCTGTTCACATCCAAGCCGTTTTTCATGCAGTTTAACAAGCAGGCGTTCTTGGGTTCAATGTTCAATAAATCAATGTTCAAGCCGCCGGCAATGATGAGGGGCACGGTCCCCTAGGCAGAGTTATTATAGGAAGCACTGAACCCGATTTTTGCGCTATCCGCGTGGTCCACGCCGCAGACCACGTGAACGCGTGGATGGTAGTCGAGCGTCTTCCAAGGCTGTTTTGTCTTCAGCTCCCTCAATTTCATTGTGTCCGCCGTGGTGGTGTAGTGGTTAGGATGCTCGGGTGATGAGCTGAAGGCCGCTGGTTCGATCCCGGCCGCGGCGGTTCGATTTCGATGGAGGCGAAATGATAAAGGCCCGTGTGCTGTGCGATGTCAGTGCACGTCAGGCGCTGAGCCGTGCTCCCAATTAGGGTTGCAGAAGTTGCGCCTTTTCCTTTCCTCAGCCTCTCCTCCTCCTCCTGTAAGGGCACGTTAAAGAACACTCGTTAAACACTGGTTAAAGTTGGTTATCTCTTTCTTGTGTGTCAATGTGTATGTTCGCGGTTACTGTGTTGAGACTGTGAATCACCTGTGGCACATACCCGCATAAGATGAACTCTGGTATGTGGGTATGTGCGACACGTGACTGAGAGAAAGGGTTTCATGACGTATGCGACAGGTATTTTGCTTTATTCTTGTCATGACCTGTGAATTGTGCTGTTCATACATTGATCCCCTGCTATGCCAATTTTGGTGTATTACAACCTATGGGGACGACTAGGAGAGAGAGAGGTACGAAGAGGAAAGGCAGGGAGGTTAACCAAGCTTTAGCTCGGTTGGCTACCCTGCACTTGGGGTGGGGGAAGGGGAAATAATAGAAAAGAAAGGGTAAAGAAGAAAGAAGAAGTGTAAGAAAGGGATGGATGAACAGTTTGAAACTACACAACACGAATTCGCGCTGTTAGTTCACAGGCGCTCGTGAAGTCCGGTGGTCCTTAAGAAGCACAACAGGGCTTTCGTGGCCTTGCGCGTATGCGAGACCGTAGGCCAAGGTCCGAAGATCTTTTCTGTCAGTGGTCTTGAGTCCAGGTGACGGAGCTTGACTTCCATACTACGTCGTTGAGCTTGGTATGGTGGGCAGTGACATAGAATGTGTTCAAGCGTCTCCTCGCAGGCGAAAATTTTGCATGCCGCACTGCTGGCCATTCCAATGAGACAGGAATACGCATTCGTAAATGCCACGCCCAACAACATGCGGCACAGTAAAGTTGCATCGCGTCTTGAGAGCCATGATGGCAAACGAAGTTGCAAATTTGGGTCAATCGAATACAGGCGCGCGTTGGAAAACCCGGCGTATTCCATTGCAGAAGAGTGATACGGCGTGCAAGTGATTGTAGTCGCCACGCGGCGTCTGTTCTCAAGAGTGGTATGGGTGACCGCAGATCTTGGTCATGAGCCGATCGTGCAGCTTCATCCGCGCGATCATTGCCGACAATTCTGCAATGACTCGGCAACCATTGAAATATAATATGTTCTTCCTCGAGTGCTTGGTGATGACAGTCGTGCGTTATCTCGTACACAGATTGTTCGTGTAATCCGTGCCGTAAAGCAAACCGTAGTGTTTTTAAGGCTGACCTGGAGTCGCAAAAGATGGCCCATCGATTAGGTGGCTGCTGAAGGATGTACTTGACCGCACCTTGAAGCGCTGCGAGCTCTGCGGCTGTCGACGTCGTGATGTGAGAAAACTTGAACTGTAACAGTACGTCATCAGATGGAACAACCATCGCTCCGGTAGAGCTGTTGGAATTAGTGGAGCCATCGGTGTAAACATGCTTGCGGTAAATGTAGGTTTCTTCCAACAGACGCAAAGACAACTGCGTCAGGGCTAGCGGTGATATGCGTGCCTTCTTAACGATTCCAGGAACCGATAAGCACACGTCAGATTGATGGAGAGTCCACAACGGAGATGCCGAACGCATCGCAGGTTTGAAGCCAGGTGGTAATATGTCGTACTGTTTTGTCACAATACCGCAGAATGAAGCATGGGGCCTCCGCGCTGGCAAACACGCTAAATGATGTGACGGTAGCCGTGACAAATGCCGTATGTAGGCTCTCAGGCTCTCAACGATGATATGAGTTGCGACCGGCTGTTCTTGTGCGATAGCGATAGTTGCAACTGTCGATGAGCATCTTGGAAGGCCAAGACATGTCCGAAGTGCTTGGGCTTGCACACTCTGTAGTGCACGGGTGTTAGTCTTGCACGTGTTGGACAGGGCAGGAAGGCTGTACCGTAGAAATCTGAGAAAGAGGGCTGTATAAAGCTGCAGCATTGAATGCACGGATGGTCCCCATGATTTTTCGGCAACGAACTTAAATACGTTCTCAATGCATACGAGTTTTCTCTTCAGATGTGCGACATGGGGACTCCAGGTTAGGTCGCGATCCACAATGACACCTAGGAATCTATGGCTGCTCTTATAAGCAATTGATTGGCCTTCGATGCACACTGGGTAGAAAGACATCGGTTTGCGTGTAAATGCCACTGCTGCACATTTTACAGCGAAAGCTGTTATGAGATCATTTCACCGGCCGTTTTTGGCGCCGTAGTTGTCCGCCGCCGCCGCTGCCGCCGGTGTCCGTAACCAGTATCGCTCGAAACTAGAAAAAAAACGAAATAAGAAAAAAATTCCAGGATGGAACGAGGTTCGAACCTGGGCCCTTTGCGTGGGAGCCCAGTATTCAACCTCTGAGCCACGCCGGTGCTTGAAACTGCTTTGCAAAAAGGTCCTATACAGGCTTCATGTCATACAGGCTTCATGTCGGGAAGGAACCACATTAGCATATGCAATATAGCGTGGTAGAAGAGTAAAATAAGCACCAAGCGTCGCACAACGCGAATTCTGTAACGAGGCGTCACACAATGCGAACTGCGCAATGAGTAGGTTGTTCAATGCTTCGAACCCATTAGAAAGGGCTCTGCCATAATTCTTCATCTTCATCAGGCACAGCATCAACAAAGTGCGCATAATGCCTTACATGCGTTTAGCAGGTACCAACGCTCTCCGCAGAATGACGAAAAATGGCACAGTGCCTGCTGCCCTACTTCTCAAAAATTACAATGATTTATAGCGTAGCGGGTTCCTCGCAAGTGCACTTGTATTGGTTGCCAAGGAAGCCCATAAGCGCATGATCCATTTCCTCGGGGTCTCAGTAAAATTACAATGCTTTATAGCGCAGTGGGTTCCTCGCAAGTGCACTTGTATTGGTTGCCAAGGAAGCCCATAAGCGCATGATCCATTTCCTCGGGGTCTCAGTAATGTTCTTCGCCCCCCTCCCCCTCCGTCTCTCTTCCACGTCAACGTATGTTATACAGCATGACGGGAGAGGGAAATAGCGACCGGGCGTCACCTAATGCAAATTACATAACTGGTGGGCCGTTTAAAGGTTCCAACCCATTACAAAGGGCTGAGCCATAATTCTTCATCGTCATCAGTCGTCGCGTCAACAAAGTGCACATAATGCCTTACAGACGTGTAGCTGGTGCCTCGCTCTCCGCAGAATGACGAATAATTGCTTAGTAGGTGCTTCCGAACTTCTTAAAAATTGTGATTTATGGCGTAGTGGGTACCTTTCTAGTGTACTTGTATTGTAGCCCCAAGAGAGCTTAACGGGCTCTAGAAACGCCGCTCTTCCAGCTTTCGCTGTGACTGTGCTGCGGTTTCAGCGCAGGCCTGGCGTTTTTTCTGTAGCGATAGTCAAACCTTGCTGGCGAAGGTATGCAGATGTCAATGTTGCCGCCTTCTGTATTCTTGCGCGCACATGAGGCCGCGTCACGCCGGACGCCCAGATGCAGATATCATCCGCGTAGAGAGATATATTAGCCGTCTGTGGCAGCGTTTCGGTGAGCCCCACCAGAACTAGGTTGAAAAGAGTCGGGCTCAGCACGCCACCTTGTGGCACCCCACGACTTGTGAAATGCTTATTCGTACGCCCATCTTCTGTTAGGACGAACATGGATCTCTTTGTGAGGTAGCTTCTTACCCATCGAAAGACGTGACCTCCAAGTTCTGCTGCTTCGAGAGCTTCGAGAACGGCCTCGTGGGTCACGTTGTCATAGGCACCTTTCACATCTAAGAACATTGCTACTGACAGCCGCTTCTTAGCTTTCTGCTGTTGAACGGAGGTCACCAAGTCAATGACGCTGTCGACTGAAGATCGACCCCGTCGAAAGCTAGCCATAGCATCAGGATAGATGTTATAATGTTCTAGGTACCATTCCATGCGTCCAGGAAAGCACCCACGCGTAGGCGGCTAGATAGATCGATAGATACGTAGATAGAAATGGCCAAAGTGCCTGTTCGCTAAGAAATGCTCCGCATTTAAAAATATGGGACGAAGACAGTTATGTACTGCCATGTGCCGGGCAGCTAGCGAAAGGCCGTCATGTGCCGGGCCGCTAGCGAAAGGTCCGCGGGGCTTGTGTTGGAAACCCTTGTCGTAAGGAAGTATTTTCCTTACCTTCGGTCCTCTCGAAGATCGCTAAGATGGTTGCTGAGTGGTACAGCACGTGGGCGGGTCGTACGCTTCCTACATAGAAGACCCTCGCCACTAACCGACTTGTCAGCGCCTACATAGGCGATAGAGAGCATGCGTATAAGTCATTTAGTCAAGGCTGTTGTGACTGTTAGGTTCAATGACCGCGCAGTAAAAAATGCCACTACGCCGACATCACCACCACGAGCAAGCGCCTCAATAAACCTGATGTGATCAGGTCGGAACCTGGCTCGCCTGATACCAGGGACTAAAAGCAGCAACCTGCGTACATTGATCCGCTGAATACCGCCGTAAAGAATTCCGAGATAATAACGGACGGATCTTAAATGAAGAGTACAGACACGCTTCGTTTATGAGAAACGGCATAAATGTTCGCAAGAAAGACGGACCTGTTTGTCTGTCATAGACGGAGAGTCTTAATGTCTATTTATTATGTGCAAGCAAGCAACACTGATGCTTCGTTCACAACCATGCCATTGACATCGCTTGTTTGTAATACAGTTGAACCCACTTACAACAATGCTCAAGTGCCACGGGAGTTCTATTGTTCCAACAGCATGCGTCAGCGTCGTCGTGCCATGTCGACGTACAAACGACGGCTTCAGGTAGCGGCATGCGTAACATCGTAAACTGACTTGCTTCGATACCGTGTTGCGCGCCAGTTCAGAGCCCGCTGCCAATACCAACGCCCACAGGGTGCTGATATAGTAGCATAACCATACCAGCAGCCACTGCTGCAGCACCTGCTGCACAAGCTTGTCTGAATTCTTTCGCGCCAAGAGCACTGGTTCAATGTTACTGCGACGTCTGGAGGCCGCGTCGGCCTGTTTGCTCTTGCTACGGCCTCTCCATGGCTGTTAGGGGTGTGCAAATGCTGAAATTTGAGACCAAATCAAATCCAGATTAAATATTGGTAGAATTTAATCGATTCGAATTGCCTGTCGAATGCCTTTCAAGTAGTGTCAGGATAATGAGTAGGGGCTTTTTTTTCAGTTACGACGGTTAAATTGCGGTGTTCACATTATCAATTCCTTTGAGCAGCTTGTCTACCGCGATGGCCAGCAGGGGTTGCGGTCAAGCGACCGTTCTCAGAGGTCGGCAGCCCGAATGTGCGGGAAAATGAGGAGGACATCCCCTGCTCTATGCCGTCGCTCGAGGCGACAGTATGCGTGACCCCAACAACGACCGGCATGCGCTTTCGGCGCGCCGACAGTAAAACAGGGTTGAGTCGCAACAATGCACGGTCCGAATGCGTGGGAGGCACGGACACGCATACGCCTTTTCTTTCCCGGAACCGTTTAACGACTGGCACCGCGGGTTCAACTCGATGAGTATGGGAAAATGGCGTGAATGCACCAGGGGTAAGATGCCGATGTATTTCGACCGTGAGAATCCCTGAGAGCGTGGGATAAGGAGAGGGAGAGCCATGATGGGAACGAGTGACAAAACGCCTGTCTGCACTGTAAAGACACTGCTGTCGAGATTAGGGACAGCCCAGTTGGGAGTGCCTTAATCTGAGGATAAACGAATTGGATAAGGGAATGTCGAGGCGGACCACCAGTGGCCGCCTCCCCTTTTCTTTGTTACCGCAAGGTACTTAAGACTGGACGGAATTCGTTTCCCTTCAGTCTAGGCTGTAATCACTTAACTGATAGATCAGTAAGACTCCGTACGATGCAACTTTCGTCTGGGCCGTAACCACTCGGTGGTCGAACAGTGAGACTCGGTTCTTCGTATGTAGTAACAGTGTTCTAGGCTCTAACTTAAGAAAAGTTGAGTAGAAGAGTAAGACGCTGTTGATGTCTATGTTATCATCAGTGTGCTTCGGCAAGATGTAGTACATATGACTGTAAATATTTCGCTACAATATACCTTGAAGTTTTTATTACCTCCAACCTGCCTCCTGCTTCATCGACGTCGATCATCTCCTTGACGGGACCTCAATCCACATCAAGGAGAAAACGAACAAGAAAAAAACATAACTGGCGCTGTCTGACAGGGATCGGCGAGCTCTACAGCACCATACACTGGACCAGCGCTGAGAAGACCCGAGGGGCAAGGCATCCAACAGCCACCAGCGGCAACGTCGAGACGATCCCACAGCAGTCAACTCCGGCGCCGTGGAGGAAATCCAGGAACGACAGAGCATTCAGCAAAGGGTGAGCAAGATTTCTTACGTCTTTCTCAAGTTGGCATGGCAGTTTATGTGTAGAGCACATGGTGAGAACACGCGGGGGTGCTGAAACAATGGAGTCTAATGGAGATGAAGGTGCGAGTGTAGCGGATATGGATCGGAATCGAGAGCAATCAAATGATGGTATTCTAAATTCTGATAAGTCAGATGAGGCGAGAGTGCCTACTCCGAGTCAAGAATCGATGCACCAGGCATCTCAGGTTTTGCCGAATTCAAGGGATACGAGAATGCTCGAACTTGAAATTCAAAGGCTCAATCTTCAGATTTAGTACGAAAGGCTAGTGCAGAATAGAGTAAACGCTGACCGTCTCAATGACACGTTGTCCAACCATGGGTCGGAGACGGGTGATCATAGGCGACTGGGTTTTGACTCTATCAGGCAATGTGCAAAAGTGCTGAAAGGGTTCCGCCTGCCGAGTGACGCGGATGTGCCATTATGGTTTGAGGAAGTAGAAAAACTGTTTGCTACTTACCAAGTACCGTATGAGAGACGCGTGCATTTGGTTATACCAGCACTAACTGAACGAGTTCGTTACCTACTGCGTAACCTCAACCCTGAAGAGAGTGCAGATTACGAGGCAGTTAAAGCAGCAGTACTGACGGAACTGAAGCTTTCTCCGGTAGAGTATCTGCAGAGGTTTGAACGAGCAGTAAAGCGGAAGGAAGAGACGTGGGCGCAGTTCGCGTCACGGGTGAAAACTTATTTCTCCTACTACCTCCAAGTGAGAGAGGCCGACACGGTAGAAGTGATGGCAGAACTCATGGTGGGTGACCGTATAAAATCGGGACTAAGTACGGAGGGTCTGGAGTATGTGAGATTAAGGGAAGGCGAGGGATGGCTTAGGCCAACTGAGATCGCTAAAGTGCTCCAAACTTTCGAGCAAGCGAAAGGGAAAGGGCGTGCTTCAAAGCAAGCAACTGTAGAAATGGGGCAGAAGCCGGCGACACGAGTTGAGAAAGAAGCTCTGAAATGCCACCTATGTCACGGCTCAGGCCATTTCTCTAAAGAGTGCCCGAAGGCTAGTGATAAGGAGAGCAACCCCAAGAAGGCTACCGAGCCAAAGCGGAAGGTACAAAAGGTAATATTAGCCGACGAGTCGGAAATTGAAATACCCAATGGAGTCCTTAGCGCAAAGGTGAAGCCTCTGAAATACGAGGGTGAAGGCACAAATAAACTGCAGTTAATTCCTGTATCATGTGCAGACGTATCTGCAGATGCGATTTTGGATACAGGGAGTGAGATAACTGTCATTCGGGAGAGTCTGCTTCAGTGTAGTCTAATAGAGCCGTGTGGCACGGTAAGATTGGTGTCTGCTTTTGGCAAAACAATCGAGGCAAGGCTAGCTACGTCACCGGTAAAATTAAATAGCCCGCGAGTGGTGACGCACCCTCAGAGCGTCGACCTACTCTGAGCGTTAACTGATGAGCTCGTCGAGGGCACAGATTGTTTGTTGACCGAGGAAGATTGGAAACTTTTGTTGAAGGCCAGCAGCCCTCTGGCACCCTGTCGAACACCGGCCAAGCCTGCTCATGAGGCAGAACAAGCAGTAGAGAAACCAAAAGTAGTGGCCTGCAATCTTACCTTGGATGAAAAAGACGTTTCCGGGGAAGATGCGCAAATTGATGAAGAAAGGGAGGCGTCGTTAGGCCAAAGAGAAGAGTTCCGCAAAATGCAGTTGGACGACACTACGCTAAAGAAATGTTGGGATGATGCTCGTAGGGGGAAATCCGGCATGTTCATTTCGGACGGACTGTTGTACCACTGCGACTCAATAGCAGGCACCCGAGTGAGTCAGCTGGTTGTCCCCAAAGATAAGCGTACTGAGGTAATGCACTTAGCCCATGAGTCACTATGCGGGAGGCATCTAGGGCCAAAGAAAACAAAAGCTCGCATTAAGTATAACTTCTTTTGGCCGGGTATGGCGAAGGAGATATTAGAGCATTGTCGTTCGTGCCATGAATGTCAAATTCGTTCAGACAGGCGTCGCACGGATAGGGTGCCTATAACTCCGCTCACTAGGCCCGAACACCTTTTCCAAGTTGTCAATGTAGATATAATCGGACCCTGGACACACCGTCAGCGAGAGGGCATAAGTACGCGCTGTGCTTAGTGGACCTTTGCACGAGGTGGCCAGAGGTGGTCCCACTGCGCTCTTTGACAGCTAAGGCAACTTGTGATGCACTGATTGAGATCTTCAGTCGCGCAAGCGTTCCGGAGATGATATGCTCCGATCAAGGCACTAATTTTAAATCTCAGCTCACGCAAACGATGCTGGAGAAATTAGGCTGCACACCAAGATTCTCAACCCCAGAACACCCAGAGATTAATGGAGTTGTAGAGAGGTGGAATCGAGTACTGAAAAACATGTTGTATCATGTCATTCAGAGAGACTCCAAGAATTGGGACAAATTGATCCCAATGGTTTTATGGGCTTATCGGGAAGTTCCCCATGAGGTAACAGGAGTAGCTCCGTTTCGTCTATTGTATGGAAAGAATCCCACGGGACCACTTCTAGTACTGCAGAGGACGTGGGCGGGAGAAATGCCGGTGCCGGCAATATTGAGAGAAAGCCCCGCTAAGTATTTACAGCAACTTAAGGAGCAGCTTGACACTGCCGCTAATATTGCTGAGCTAATGAGTGCAACTCATCAGGAGAGTTACGCCAGTGCGTATAATCGCAGCACCAGGCTCAAAGCTTTTCACGTTGGCGACCAAGTTGTGGTTTTCGAGAAGGATCGGAATTGTAAGATGTCACCTAAATGGCTAGGCCCATTCACAGTGGTTGGACGTGAGCGCGAACACTCTTACCGCGTTGAAACATCTGAGGGAAATGTGAAAAGTGTCCACGCCAACAACATTCGACCTTACTATGCAAGGGTCAGTCATATTGGGGTAGTCTTCGATGAGGACCATGATTTCGGGGAGGTGGAATATGCTCCACAACCAACCACTATAAAGCGGGAAGAACTAGTGCTAACGAGCGAGAAGGTTGCTCACCTTGATGCTGACGCACAGGCGGAAGTACAAGCGGTGTTCCAAAGACACTGCACACTCTTTGACGGCACCCCGGGTATAGCGAAGGTAGACGAACATAAGATAGAAATAGAACCGGGCCACCAGCCAAAAAAAAGTGTTTCCTTATCGGGTGCCGGAAGTATTAAAGAAGGAAGTCAGCCGGCAAGTTGACGAACTTTTGTCTTGGAAGTTGATCTACCCCACGGAGAGTGAGTTTGCACACCCGGTAGTATGCGTCGGAAAAAAGGATGGGACTATCCGCATGTGTGTGGACTACAGAGCGTTAAATACCGTCACCAAAGCGGATGCGTTCCCTATGATGAATCATCAGGAATTGCTTTTCCGAGTAGGCAGAGAGCAGTTCATTACGGTAGTGGACCTTAGGCGCGGGTACTGGCAGGTACCGATGGAAGAGAAGAGTCAGAAATTCTCCGCGTTTGTAACGCACGACGGTCAGTACGCATGGAAAGTGATGCCTTTCGGGCTAAAAAATTCCGCGGCAACCTTTCAAAGAATGGTTGAATAAACTCTTGTCGCAACATCAAATGTATACCACGGCATACCTTGATGATATTTGCTATTTTTTTCTAGTACTTGGGAGGAGCACTTAAAGCATCTTCGACATTATTCTTAAGGTCCTTAGATAAGGCGTGACTGAAAGCCAGTCCGGAGAAGTGTCAGGTTGCGAAATCACACATACATTACCTGGGGCATATTGTCGGTTCAGGGACACACGCACCAGACCCTGAAAAATAGCAGCGATTAAGAACCTGGTACCACCGCGCACCAAAAGGGAACTACGCAGCCTGTTAGGACTTTGCGGCTACTATCGCAGAGTACGGTGCCAGGATACGCAGCGGTGAACAGC
>NC_051186.1:120075737-120098265 GCF_013339695.2 Rhipicephalus sanguineus | reverse complement strand
GAAGCGCTGTTCGAACGCCTCCAAGAAGGAGGCTGTTTCGCGAACGACGTCACGCTCGTGTGGCGCGATGGCATCGGAGGAGGGTTATCGGCGTTTGTGCGGTGGACGACGGGTGGGGGGAGGACGCGCGCGAGGACGCAGCCGAGGGTGCCGTGTTCATGGACTCCTCAGCTGGCGCCGGCGGAGATGGCGTTCGTGTAGGCGCGCGGCTGGGGAAGGAGGAGGAGGAGCGGGAGAGGACAGACGCGCCAGCGCGGCCTGCAGCTGGAGCGACAGCTCTTGAATTTGGAGCTGTGGGCAGCAATAGTGGCCTCGAGAGCCGCGATTTTGGAGTCCGACGTGTGAGCTGCGTTATCGAGCTTACCGGTGGTTTGGCTGTGGTGTTGGTAGCGATGGTGGGGTGGTGGACGCCTCCGGCCTGGGCAGGGCGGGAAAGAGACGGAGCGGTGGCGGCTGGTAGAACGGGCACCACGGGATGTAGATCGGCGGCGGGGGCGGGAAGGCCGGGAGCTCTTGAGGATGGGCCCGGTGGTGGCGCTGGTGGGGGAGGCTGGGGCTTAGAGTGGGTCGAGGGTGACGGCCGTTCCCGGTCGAACCGGAGCTTGCACGGGCGCGAGCCTGTGAGGTGGGCTTCCTGCAAAGGATGGCAGCATGGGACGCAGGTCGGTAGGCTCACTGTATTGTGGGCTTTGCCGCAAGCGGCAGCCGAGAGGCGGACTTGGGCTGGTGCAGACGTCCGCGCGTGGCCGGAGTCCAGCAGTTCGTGCAGGCCTCGGCTTTCGGGCGGAACGGGGTGGTCAGTGGTAGACTCCGCAATTGAAGACGATCGCGGAGGGGAAGGGTGGTAGTGCCAACGAAGGTGATGAGGATGGATTTGGAGCGCCCCATCTGGCGCGCATCGGCGATGGCGTAGGGGTGTTGACATTCATGGACTGGAGATCTTGGATGATCTCTTCCTGGTTTGGGAGTCCACGGCGTTGTAGATGATGCCGCGGAGGGCGTTGTCTGTGCCGCCATGTAGGCACGTAGGGGGTAAGAGATGGAACCAGGCGGATTTCCGATACACGGAGGTAGAGGCGTGCGTTGTGACTCAGATGGGGTGCTGACAGTAAGTGAGTTGTTGTACGGATTGATTCGTACACGGTCAGCGGCTCGGGCGGTGGCGTAGTCGATGGTGGCAAGAGTGCAGAGTGTTTGGAGCAGGGCACCGTTAGTTGTAGTGCGGAGGTCAAGCCCCCCTCCCGGTCTGAAGACGATCTTGAAGTCCTCCGCTGGGAGTCGAGGGAGAGGAGCGTGACGACGAAGCGTGGTTAGTAGTGGGGGTGGGTTCGGCGGTAGAGCAGGCGTGTTCGATAGGGTCGAGGCAGGCGGCGTCGAGGTGATGGGCTGGTGGGCCGCGGCTGCACGGTGTGCTTTCACGGCACGGATCCAGCGTGAGTCATCTTCAAACTCAGCAGGGGTGATGAATTCGCCTTCGACTTGGTACGCCATGTCGGCGGCTTGGAGAATTGCGAGCAGTTTCGGCGGAGGCGACGACGAAAGCGAGCGGCGTCAGCCGCCGGTGTCTCTTTACGCGGCGCCGCTGCACCGAACTGCACCGATTGCGGCGCGATCGAAACCCTGCCCACCTATTGTTTGACTGTCCCTTCTCTCAACACTGCGCGGAAGCGGCTCGCCATGTAAGTACCGCCTCGTCGGACTGCCGTGTGCGACCTACAGGACTTGTTCCATCCCACCGGCCACGTGCACCGTCGCCGATCAGCCCTTGCGGCCCTTCTCGCTTTTCTCGAGGATGCCGGCCTAGTCGAACGAATTTTCTAGCCGCTCACCACGGTGACTCGGACGCCCGTTCTCTGCCCCCCCCCCCCCACCGCTCACTGTTTTTTTTTCCATTCATACCTTTCTTTTTCTTCTTTTACCATACTCTTTTCACTCTCACTGTCCCTTTAATCCCCAATCCCATGTGAGTGTATCGGTTGAGTGTCCTCACTTGAGAGACCGTTAACGTGCACTCCACACCCAATTTCCATTTCATTTCCTTCTTCATTTTAAGAATGACCTCCCCCCCCCCCGACCGTACGGAAAACTAAGTGATGCAGTTTTTGGAGGGAAAACTGCATTCCGAAGTAGAACTGAAATTCCTCCAGCACGCCCGTTCAATATGCTTTCTGTCATAGTGGAAGGAGTTCTCGTCGATGCTTTGGTGGACACCGGTGTGACATTTTCTGTGATCCATGCTGATTTGTGTAAATGCCTCAAGAAAGTCACGACGCCTTATAATGGACCCACGCTAGTCGCAGCCCGGGGAACACCATTCGCCCTTCCGCTCTTTGTACTGCCCGTGTTTTTATCGATGGCATCCTTCATTACATCCAGTTTACTGTGTTAACCCCGGTGTTCTCACCAGCTAATTTTAGGGTGGGACTTTCTATCTTCTGCTTCGGCCGCAATTTGTCGTGGGCAACGTGTTCTACACCTTACAGACACAGACTCCATGTTAGACGACGACACCTACAAGCCACTTCGTCTGTTCGCTACGGAAGATCTCGAACTACCGCCACGTCAAGAGCGAATTGTGACCGTTACGTCTAAAGACATCGACCACGGTGATGTCTTGGTGTCCCCTTCATCCCATTGCGTTACCAAAGGCATAGCTGTTGCGTCAGGTGTGGTTCGCTTTCGCAACGGCTCCGCGCTCGTCATGGTCATGAACGCCACATCGGAGAAAATTCTCCTTCCACAAGGTACCACGGTGGCCTGCGTTGCCGATGCTGAGCCTGTAAGCGTGGCGCCACTTACACCTGTCTCTACCAACGACCTTCCAACTTCTGAGCCTGCTTCTTCATCTCCCTTTACTGAACTCCTCAGCGATGATTTGTCCGCTACGCAGGCGCAGCAGCTGCTTGCTTTGTTAAAGGGACCGACAACCAACTTTTGTGGTACCCGTTTTTCTTGAGTGCAACGGGAAGCTTGCCGGTCAGAGCTTCTAATCACGGAGTGGTAACGCGGAGAACGCCGTAAAACATTTGTAATCAGAGTTTTTCGATCTGCAGCGATTATGCAGTCTTAATATCACATGCTGCAACCAGTGAGAGGTGAGTGCGATAGCGATTATACGCCAGCAGTGGTGACAAGTTATGCCCTAAGTAAGAAAAGGCAATGTTACGTTTGCAAAAGCCTGCGGTGCCGCGACTACTGCTTTCTAGCCTATTAAAGTATTTTACAATAATTATAGCGTTTTTCTGGGGCTTCTTATAGAAGTACTTTGGCCATACACAGGTCGCTTTATCACATTTTAGTCAAGCCAAGCCAAGCTAAGCCTTCGAAAACGAAACAAGTCGTAGGATACACAAGCAGTGTTGTTCATGAAGTGGTAGCAATCCTCCACAGAACAGTAAGTCGATGGCATTTTGCGAGCAGCAGCGCAAACTCGCGTGCTACTCTTCAAAAGTCCGATACGACGAGAGCAGACAAGAGTCGAGCTACGCGGGAAACGCTGCCGGACGCCGCGCGCATGCGCCGCAGGCTCTGTTTCACTGGAAGCCACGAAAGCAGCGCCGCATCTCATACTTTACTTCTTTTACCTTAGAAACAAACGGGATTGGACAACAACATACATATTCAAAATTTCAGCCCTCGTTCTGGTGCGTGTAAAAGCATTGGACTACGTACAACAAAGTGCTTAAGACTGCATACGTCTAGTTCATGGCGCTTGCGCTAGGCTGCGCGACATACCGGTTTTTGTTACTTTTAAACGCGATTTAAAAATATAAATCCTACTCAGATCCCGAAAGGTATTCTGGAATCTGTCACTATAATTCACGGCCTTTTCGTTTCCACCAGGATCTAATCACCCGTTATGGCCAGTTGTCGGTCCCTTTAACAAAACACGCCGATTCTTTTGACGCCTGCTCCTCGACGTTGGGCCAGACTACCGCTGCAGCGCATCGCATTCAGACAGAGGGAACATCTATTGTGCACCGCCGCCCATACCGCGTGTCTCTTGCTGAGCGCAAAATCATCGAAGGAAACGTCGCTGACATGCTCCACTGAGAGGTAATCCGTCCATCAGCTAGCCCCTGGTCGTCGCCTGTTGTCTTGGTCCGGAAAAAGGACGGTTCCGTGCGTTTTTGCGTTGATTACAGGGCGCTTAACAAGATCACTCCCAAGGACGTGTACCCCATGCCACGCATTGACGACGCCCTTGATTCCCTACAAGGCGCGGAATACTTTTCAAGCCTCGATTTGCGTTCAAGATATTGGCAAATTCCCATGCACGAAGATGATAAAGAAAAAACAGCGTTTGCAACTCCCGGCGGACTCTACGAATTCAACGTGATGCCTTTCGGGCTCTGCAATGCGCCCGCGACTTTTGAGCGCATGATCGACGCCGTGCTGCGTGGCCTGAAATGGAAGACTTGCCTCTGCTATCTTGATGACATTGTCATCTTTTCATCAACATTTCCTCAGCACCTGCAACGCCTGGATGAAGTCCTAACATGCCTCGCCACCGCTGGTCTACAACTCAACACCAAGAAATGCCGTTTCGCCAGCAAATCCATCAAGGTTCTCGGTCATGTCGGGAGCAAGGACGGAATTCGCCCTGACCCTGACAAGATTGCTGCGGTCCTTCACTTCCCTCGCCCCGAAAGGCCTAAGGATTTGCGAAGTTTTCTTGGTCTCGCATCCTATTTTCGTCGTTTTATACGGAACTTCGCTTCGATGACTGCGCCCCTGCACAAGCTACTTGCTTCCGATGTACCATTTGTCTGGTCCGACGAATGTCAATCGGCGTTTGACCTGCTGAAGGGAGCCCTCACGTCAGACCCAGTACTATGCCATTTGGATGAGACCGCACCGACTCTCCTGCACACAGACGCTAGCGGCCGCGGTATAGGTGCTGTTCTTCTCCAACGCGACGACTCTTCCCGCGAGAGAGTCGTTGCATACGCTAGTCGCGTACTGACCCCTTCCGAGAAAAACTATACGATCACTGAGCAGGAGTGCCTGGCTGTGGTTTGGTCAGTACACAAATTTCGCCCTTATCTGCACGGCCGTCATTTCACCATCGTTACGGACCACCACGCCTTATGCTGGCTTTCTACACTAAAGAACCTCTCCGGACGCTTGGGTCGGTAGATTCTACGTCTCCAAGAGTATGATTTCGACATCATTTACAAGTCTGCCAAAAAACATCAAGACGCCGACGCTCTTTCTCGTTGCCCACTACCTATCGCTCCGCTCGACGCCCCCGCAACCGTTTTCGACAACACCTGCTCGGACGAACCTTCTAGTTCAGTTACCTCGCTCGCCTCGATGGACCAGCTACCAGACGATGACGATCAACCATTCAGCTCTCGCCAGCTGGCTGACCCGTACTGCCGGCGCATTATAGATCACCTCTCTGCAGCATCCCGTCCACCTAACGCGCGGCTTCGTCGTCAACTCTCGCAATTTAAGCTGGAGAATGGTGTTCTGTATCGTCACATTTACCACCCTGACGGTCAACTCTGGGTGCCCGTTTTACCACGCTCTCTTCGACATCATGTTCTTAACGCCTTTCACGACGATTTGACAGCTGGCCACCTTGGCTTCCACAAAACCCACGACTGCATTCGAAGCCGTTTTTATTGGCCTGGCCTTTCAACCAGCGTAGCAAGGTACGTAGGTTCCTGCTCTTCTTGCCAGTGTCGCAAACTTCCGACATCTGCTCCTGCCGGCCAATTACAGCCAATTCCGTGCCCCACAACACCATTCGAGGTCGTAGGTGTCGACCTATATGGGCCTCTTCCCGTCACTGGCGCTGGAAATCGATGGACAGTGACCGCCGTGGACCACCTCACGCGCTACGCTGAGACGACTTCAGTGATTACTGGTTCAGCTTCGGAAGTTGCTGACTTCGTCCTTCACGCCATAATTCTGCGTCATGGTGCTCCCAGAGTACCCCTGAGCGACCGAAGGTCCTCAGGAGTATTCCTGAGGAGTACTCCTGAAGGGCATTCTTATCACAACTGTTAAGTGAAGTCCTACGCGCTTCTGGCACTACACACAAGACAGCGTCTAGCTACCATCCTCAAACCAACGGCCTGACCGAAAGATTTCATCGAACCCTTGCCGATATGATCGCCGTCTACATTCAACCCGACCACAAAAACTGGGATAAACTGCTACCATTTCTCAATTTCGTCTACAACACGGCCGTTCAACGCACAACCGGCTTCTCCCGTTTTATCTCGTCTACGGGCGTTCGCCTACATTTTTTCTCGACGTTTCTTTCTTCACCTGCAATGGCCATTCATCCCCGACTTCTTCCGAAGAATATATTTCGAGACTTGCAGTGTGTCGCCAGCGCGCTTGCATGAATACAGAAGCCACGCAACAAGCCAGGAAGCTCGTCTACGACGCATCTCATCGCGTTGTCTCCTTCCGACCTGGTGACGAGGTGTTGCTTTTGACACCACTTCGCACACCTGGTCTGTGTGACAAGTTCCAGCCTCGGTTTATCGGCCCATACATAGTTTTGGAGCAGACTTCTCCTGTAAACTATCGCGTGACACCACTTGTCGTCCCTACTGACCGCCGTTACCGCAGTACCGAGATTGTTCACGTTTCTCGGATGAAGCACTTCACGCGACGTTCCTCGTCGCCTTGACCTGCAGCGGCCAGGCTGGCCGCTTCCACGTGGGGGGAATTAGTGTAGGCATCTATTATGCACTTCTTTCTGCACGTCGTAATATATATATATATATATATATATGCACGTCGTAATATATATATTGTGAGCGCTGACTGTGTCGGTCATCATCTTCACTTGTGCATACACATCATCGCGATCATCATCATTGTGTTGGATCGCCGGTGTTCGGTTTTTGGTTCGCGCGCCTTTGCTGTAAATACCACAATCGTTCCGTCGTACCTGACGTCGTCTCACAAGTGGTGGAGCGTGCTGTGATTCCCACGTCCGCTTGCTCTACCGGTCACCCCTGGAGCTCCGGTCTGGTCGACGACTGTGCTTGCCAACAACATCCATGGCACAAAACGACGCACCTCCTACCGTCCCTGCCGCGCCCGTTCAGCCTGCTGAGCCACGGTACACCGTGAGTACATCCCAGCGAGACCCTCCAGTATTTTCCGGCCTCCGCGGTGAGGACGTAGAAGAATGGCTGGACAACTACGACAGAACCAGTGCTTGTAATTATTGGGACGAGGCACACAAGCTGCGCTATGTTCCCTTTTACCTCAAGGAGGTCGCGAAGACGTGGTACCATAACCACGAAAGCGACTTTCCCGATTGGTCAGCATTCACGGTGCAGCTGCGTCAGATCTTCGGCACGTCTGCAGGACGCTCTGAGGTAGCGAAACAGAAGCTCGCTACTCGCATCCAGGGACCCGACGAATCGTACACGTCGTACGTTGAAGACGTTCTGGCTCTCTGCCGCCGTGCCCAAAGTGACATGCCCGAGGCCGATCGCATTCGTCATGTACTGAAAGGCATCAACTCTATCGCCTTCAATGCTTTTGTCATCCAGAACCCAACTTCTGTTCAGGACATCATTTCTACGTGCCAACGCCTGGATGCACTCCACTCAATGCGCCTTCCACACGCCTCCTGTGACTCTCGCCTTACTGGAGAACATGAACTGCGCGCCCTCATCCGCACCATCGTGAGAGAGGAACTTCACGGCATTGTTCCTGGCAGCCCAGCTACTTCATCCGTCCGCTCTCCTCCTTCAAATCTGCGGGACATCATCAAGGATGAACTGGCGTTAATGACGAGCGTCGCACGTGCCCCGTCTTCTGCGGCTTTTCATGCGCCTTCATATGCCGAAGTCCTATCACGGCCTCCGGTACCAACTCCACCTGCGCCTGCGGACGTCGTATACGACCACTTGGCCGCGATGGCAGCCAAGGCCCCAGCACAACAGCACTCCGCTCCTTGGCGCCCTGCACGCCCCATCTGTTTCTACTGTGGCATACGAGGCCATATCTCCCGCTTTTGCCGCCGGCGCCAGCAAGATGAACGACGAGGATATTCTTCCTACGAGAGAGATTTTACTCCGAGGTCCGATCCCTACGTTCCGGGACCCTACGTTCCCTCGTCACAACGCTCGCCTTCTCCTCCTTAGTCCCACGGCGACCCCCGTCCTTCCCGCTCACCCCGCCGTCGTTCACCGTCGCCCTTCCGCCGTACTTCTTCGCCCTTACGTTCTGCCCCGACACCTCTCGACAGCCACTCGGAAAACTAGAAGCTGCAGTTTTTGGAGGGGAAACTGCTCATCGTCTAAACGCAATAATTCCTCCTGCGCGCCCTGCAAATTTACTGACTGTATGTGTGGAAGGTGTTTTGGTGGACGCCTTTGTAGACACTGGAGCCGCTATCTCGGTCATTCATCGCAAATTATGCCGTCGCCTACGAAAAGTGCAAACTCCGTATGTTGGTCCGGTGTTATGTGGCGCCAATGACAATCCCATTTACCCTATTGGACAATGCACTGTTCGTGTTCTGATTGGACAGTGCACTGTTCGTGTTCCGACTACACCGACACCGACAAGCGCAAAAAAAGAAGCTTTCGGCTCAATCAGTCTGTTTTGTTTTGTTTTTTTATGTCAGTTCAGTCAGTCAGTCAGTCAGTCCAGTTCAGTCAGTCAGTCAGTCAGTCAGTCAGTCAGTCAGTCAGTCAGTCAGTCAGTCAGTCAGTCAGTCAGTCAGTCAGTCAGTTCAGTTCAGTTCAGTCAATTAAATAGAGGGGGCTAAGAGTGTAGCTGTCGTCGATGTCGCTACCGCTACCATGTGTATATCTCCTAACCAGAGTAGTATGCCTTTGTTCCCAGGCCACCGGTACCTGGGTCCCGGGAATCCACAGCGCAACGGAGCTCCGGTGGACGAGGACGACGGCACAGCCAAGTCACACGACGAAGCCTACGAGCGGGCCACGAGCCACGAGGACGTCTTTGCTGCTGATCAGGCATCTGCGGCTCTCTTCTTGAACGACTTTAGACGCACGGGTAACTGGCACTCCGCATTAGGTGCAGTTGGTCTGGGCACGAAGAATATTGTGGAACAATACGTCTTGGGCCGTAGTCTCTATGGAATGCCAGGATATAGACGGAAACGTGCACATAACGGGGAATCAGATACAGCAGACGCAAAGCGATACCAGCCTGACTCAACTACCGGCGACGCCCAAGGTGCGCAGATGTCGCAGCAGATGCACTCAGACGCCCCCACCCGTCCAGGCGGAGCAGGAGTTGGAGGTGACGGTGAAAATTCGACAGAGCTCGTTCAGCAGATTTTGCGCGTACCTCGCGACCACGGAGTGGTCACAATCTTCCGTGACAGCAAAATACTCACCACATGGGCCTACGCAATGCTGAAGACCAATTTAGTTTATGACACCGAGAAAACGTTTCCAGGAGTTCTGACTAGCCTGTCACGCTTGCCAGTGGACCGGCCGTATCTTTACATTCCTCACGGCACCTACCTTAACCTACCAGCTCACACAAGAGCTGTTAGCTGCTCTGTCAAGGTAACCCCTCATGGTTTACGCACGCCATGGAAGACGGGCTCTTCGGTTGTCCAACGCGTCAACTCTGACATGCTAGTTTATGGCCTTAGCTCCGTCGGACTGAACCACTACTTGGATACCGGCATGTGTCGTGTGAAGAAAGGCGAGACAAACAACCCGATGAAGCCACAGTCTTATTTACCATTTCAGGAGAAGGACCACTCGGATCTGGCTAAGAGCTACTGGGGTCTAAAGATCACACCCGGAAACGAGGATCACGATGGCGATGACGAAAAGAGCATACCTGCGTGCATGGGTGTACCACGTCACAACTTTGCTTACGACTTTATTCACAATCACAAGGCAAGTCCCCGCTTGACCTAGTTCGTAAACCAGTTTCCGTTCAAAGGTCACGTGGGCACACCTATAGTCAACTATGAGTACCAGTTTGGAAGTGACGCATGGCTAAAGATGGGTCCAACTTATAACGCGGGAAACGAGTTGCTAACTCGTACACACCTTGGCCTGCCTGCTGACGTTGTATCCTACACCACTAGCAACATGTCAAACTACGAATGGTACGAGCAAAAGCCAGATACCAACATCACCATGCGGCTTCGACCCGACGATATGCACACGCGCCACGTGAAGTATTTGGACCCTATGGAAAATACTTACTTCACGCGAGGTTTAAAAACGATGGCGCACTCAACTATTCAACCAAGTTTGAGTTTTGGGGTATTGGCAGTAAGCAAGTCTAACAAGGACGACCCAGGCAGTACTGAAACCTTTCAAGACATTGCCGCCTTTTTTCAAATTGACACAGAACTGGTGGTTCACTCTGACGTAGACACCATAGTTGCCGACAGTGTTACTTTAACCTCGAACGTGGGGCCTTACTTGCGTCACTCCAACGAAAACATCAAAGCAAGTTACAACAGCCTCACACGTCACGGACGTCCAGTCAACCTCGCTCGCACGAAGTCCGAAGTTACCGAACACAAGGCAGAGCTGCAGAAGATTGCGCAAGCTCAAATTAATGCATCAAAACAAGTTGCTTCAAGAACCCTACGCTCGGGGCCATTTTTCCCACAATAGATCGTTCTGTTTAATAAAAGCAAAATAAAAAAGCACAACTTTTGTTTCGTTTCTTATTTACTTCACAATGCTGCGCCGTTGTCGTTGTCGTCGAAGCCTAAGAAGGGATATATTTAAATATATATATATATATATATATATATATATATATATATATATATATATATATATATATATATATATATATATATATACTTTTTCTCAGTGGAACTACAACGACAACGACATACAAAAAAAATTAAGCCATGTCGTTCTCGTTGTCGTCGAAGCCTAAGAAGACATATATTTAAATATATATATATATATACTTTTTCTGAGTGGAACTAGAACGACAACGACATACAAGGAAAATACGTGTTTAAAAAGCGCCGTTGTTGTAGAAGAAAAAAAAACTCATTTATATTCCACTGAGCGCCATGCAGGAGAACTAACTAGTTGTCGCGCAATCGTAACTAGTTCTAGACGGGTTTTTACACTAATTATAAAGGGCTTCCAAGGCCGCCGCGAGGGGTATATAAAGAGGTGTGCAGCAGCTCAGAACTCACAGTCTTCAACAGGCTGTCCACTCAGGAGGACCTCAAGCGGACACTCAAGACGCCTTCGGTAAGACTTTTTTTTTCGGTTAGCTATGCTATATTCTGAATTCTTGCATTTTTCTGCTTTTTAATAGAGACCATGGCAGAATCATGCAAACGTCAGCTTGACGATCAAGAAACAGAAGATGAGGTACCCCTATATTACCATGTGGAATTATTTTTTGGTGACGCCATCTATATTCCCAGGGACAAACCACAAAGTTTATTGGTTCGAGCGACGAGAACAGTACCTATGACATTAATGAAACCCTGGCGGCATTTGCGGAACGTGGGAGAAGTATCAGATCCAAACGTGTCCGAACCAGGAACAGGGGTTGGAGGAGATGAAAAAAGTTTACAACCCCCGCCACGCTGGGCGCTGCAGCTACAGTCAGTTCCAAAACGAAGAAAGCTTGTGCACGATGTGTTTCCCGCTCGAGATGACGGAGAGGCTGAGACAATTTGTCACGACATTATCAGAGGATTCGAGCAAGGGCCCACCCAGTACGGAATCGCTGCCGTCGCACTCCACAAACGAGGAACTACACTCCCACACGTCCACGTCTTACACGACTGCAGCTGGAGCAATGGCACATGCCGATGTGTTATCTTCGCTGGCTTCGTCAGACGACCAAATCGCTCGTCAATTTGGTCTACAAGCGCCAGTGCATGGGACCTCTACCATCTCGTCAAGTATTTCAATAGTGAGCCCCGAGTATTGGAATACATTAAAATGGGAGGAAATGATTGGGGTCGCGACGTTAGAAATGAAGTTTTGGGACAACTCGAAGGTTCTGGACACGAGCCCGGGCGAGTTTTGGAAATACTGTACCCGAAACTTCCGCATTCAGTTGCATGTGACGACGCCCATGGAGGTCAGACGAGCGGTGGAGACACTGACGAGGTACGCGCAAGAACGGGTGCAAAGTGCCGAAAACGTTCAAAAGGAGCGTCGGAAGAATCCATCTACGACTGGCTACGCGAAAACCCCGTATCGCCGTTGACAAACATTGTGCGCACCCCCAAGTGGCTGGCAGACCCGGTGTTTCGGTTCATTCGCCTGGACGACAAGCGCCTCCAACGAGCTATCCAGGTGTTTAATGACGAAATGTGCTCGTACACCACCTTGGACTTTATTGAAATGTACCAGCACACCCAGCCTCTCTTTGATGCCCCACACGGTGACCTCGCTACCTTTTACATGGATGTGCCCGCGTCATTTGATGCCATGATGGAACTATTAAACTTTCAGTTTAATGGCATCCACGAGGAAGTGTCGGCCTTTGTAAACAACCTATATAGCCTGGTCGAGAAGGCGGTCCCCAAGAAAAACTGTATGGAGATTGTGTCCCCTCCGAGTGCAGGAAAAAACTTTTTTTTTGACCCCGTTCTTTCCTTTTACATTAACCGCGGTACGATCCGCAACTTTAACCGCTACACTAGCTTTCCACTTCAGGACACCGTGGGCCGTCGCATCCTGGTGTGGAACGAGCCAAACTGTGAGTCGGCTGCTTTTGATACTGTTAAAAAAATTTTTGGCGGTGACGTAGATTCGGTGGCGGTCAAGTACTCGGCTGATCAGACCATTTCCAGGACGCCCGTCATTGTGCTCTCAAACAACGAGGTGTTTCCAGATGACGAGGCCTTCAACCACCGCATGTGGCGCTACAAGTGGCGAGCGTGTCCTCCACTAAAGAAATACGACAAGAAGATCCACCCGATGGCCCTGGTCCTCCTGTTTGATGCTTTTGTACTCGAAGAAACATAAGTCGGCACGCGCCAGCTTGATCAATAAACAGCTTTGAACCTAACATCCTGAGTACTTGGTCAATGCTTTGCATTTTCCGACTACACGGACACCGACAAGCGCAAAAAAGGAAGCTTTCGGCTCAATCAGTCTGTTTTGTTTTGTTTTTTTATGTCAGTTCAGTCAGTCAGTCAGTCAGTCAGTCAGTCAGTCAGTCCAGTTCAGTCAGTCAGTCAGTCAGTCAGTCAGTCAGTCAGTTCAGTTCAGACTGACCGACTGACTGACTGACTGACTGACTGACTGACTGACTGACTGACTGACTGACTGACTGACTGACTGACTGACTGACTGACTGACTGACTGACTGACTGACTGACTGACTGACTGACTGGACTGAACTGACTGACTGATTGACTGACTGATTGACTGACTGACTGACTGACTGACTGACTGACTGACTGAACTGAACTGACATAAAAAAAGACTGATTGAGCCGAAAGCTTTTTTTTGCGCTTGTCGGTGTCGGTGTAGTCGGAAAATGCAAAGCATTGACCAAGTACTCAGGATGTTAGGTTCAAAGCTGTTTATTGATCAAGCTGGCGCGTGCCGACGTATGTTTCTTCGAGTACAAAAGCATCAAACAGGAGGACCAGGGCCATCGGGTGGATCTTCTTGTCGTATTTCTTTAGTGGAGGACACGCTCGCCACTTGTAGCGCCACATGCCGTGGTTGAAGGCCTCGTCATCTGGAAACACCTCGTTGTTTGAGAGCACAATGACGGGCGTCCTGGAAATGGTCTGATCAGCCGAGTACTTGACCGCCACCGAATCTACGTCACCACCAAAAAATTTTTTAACAGTATCAAAAGCAGACGACTCACAGTTTGGCTCGTTCCACACCAGGATGCGACGGCCCACGGTGTCCTGAAGTGGAAAGCTAGTGTAGCGGTTAAAGTTGCGGATCGTACCGCGGTTAATGTAAAAGGAAAGAACGGGGTCAAAAAAAAAGTTTTTTCCTGCACTCGGAGGGGACACAATCTCCATACAGTTTTTCTTGGGGACCGCCTTCTCGACCAGGCTATATAGGTTGTTTACAAAGGCCGACACTTCCTCGTGGATGCCATTAAACTGAAAGTTTAATAGTTCCATCATGGCATCAAATGACGCGGGCACATCCATGTAAAAGGTAGCGAGGTCACCGTGTGGGGCATCAAAGAGAGGCTGGGTGTGCTGGTACATTTCAATAAAGTCCAAGGTGGTGTACGAGCACATTTCGTCATTAAACACCTGGATAGCTCGTTGGAGGCGCTTGTCGTCCAGGCGAATGAACCGAAACACCGGGTCTGCCAGCCACTTGGGGGTGCGCACAATGTTTGTCAACGGCGATACGGGGTTTTCGCGTAGCCACTCGTAGATGGATTCTTCCGACGCTCCTTTTGAACGTTTTCGGCACTTTGCACCCGTTCTTGTGCGTACCTCGTCAGTGTCTCCACCGCTCGTCTGACCTCCATGGGCGTCGTCACAAGCAACTGAATGCGGAAGTTTCGGGTGCAGTATTTCCAAAACTTGCCCGGGCTCATGTCCAGAACCTTCGAGTTGTCCCAAAACTTCATCTCTAACGTCGCGACCCCAATCATTTCCTCCCATTTTAATGTATTCCAATACTCGGGGCTAACTATTGAAATACTTGACGAGATGGTAGAGGTCCCATGCACTGGCGCTTGTAGACCAAATTGACGAGCGATTTGGTCGTCTGACGAAGCCAGCGAAGATAACACATCGGCATGTGCCGTTGCTCCAGCTGCAGTCATGTAAGACGTGGACGTGTGGGAGTGTAGTTCCTCGTGTGTCGAGTGCGACGGCAGCGATTCCGTACTGGGTGGGCCCTTGCTCGAATCCTCTGATAATGTCGTGACAAATTGTCTCAGCCTCTCCGTCATCTCGAGCGGGAAACACATCGTGCACAAGCTTCCTTCGTTTTGGAATTGACTGTAGCTGCAGTGCCCAGCGTGGAGGGGGTTGTAAACTTTTTCCATCTCCTCCAATCCCTGTTCCTGGTTCGGACACGTTTGGATCTGATACTTCTCCCACGCCTCGATCAGGTTCCGCAAATGCCGCCAGAGTTTCATTAATGTCATAGGTACTGTTCTCGTCGCTCGAACCAATAAACTTTGTAGTTTGTCCCTGGGAATATAGATGGCGTCACCAAAAAATAATTCCAAATGGTAATATAGGGGTACCTCATCTTCTGTGTCTTGATCGTCAAGCTGACGTTTGCGTGATTCTGCCATGGTCTCTATTAAAAAGCAGAAAAATGCAAGAATTCAGAATATAGCATAGCTAACCGAAAAAAAAGTCTTACCGAAGGCGTCTTGAGTGTCCGCTTGAGGTCCTCCTGAATGGACAGCCTGTTGAAGACTGTGAGTTCTGAGCTGCTGCAGACCTCTTTATATACCCCTCGCGGCGGCCTTGGAAGCCCTTTATAATTAGTGTAAAAACCCGTCTAGAACTAGTTACGATTGCGCGACAACTAGTTAGTTCTCCTGCATGGCGCTCAGTGGAATATAAATGAGTTTTTTTTTCTACAACAACGGCGCTTTTTAAACACGTATTTTCCTTGTATGTCGTTGTCGTTGTAGTTCCACTCAGAAAAAGTATATATATATATATATATATATATATATATATATATATATATATATATATATATATATATATATTTAAATATATCCCTTCTTAGGCTTCGACGACAACGACAACGACATGGCTTTATTTTTTTTTGTATGTCGTTGTCGTTGTAGTTCGACTCAGAAAAAGTAGATATATATATATATATATTTAAATATATCCCATCTTAGGCTTCGACGACAACGACAACGGCGCATCATTGTGAAGTAAATGAGAAACGAAACAAAGTTGTGCTTTTTTATTTTGCTTTTATTAAACAGAGCGATCTATTGCGGGAAAAATGGCACCGAGCGTAGGGTTCTTGAAGCAACTTCTTGTGATGCATTAATTTGAGCTTGCGCAATCTTCTGCAGCTCTGTCTTGTGTTCGGTAACTTCTGATTCCGTGCGAGCGAGGTTGACTGGACGTCCGTGACGTGTGAGGCTGTTGTAACTTGCTTTGATGTTCTCGTTGGAGTGACGCAAGTAAGGCCCCACGTTCGAGGGTAAAGTAACACTGTCGGCAACTATGGTGTCTACGTCAGAGTGAACCACCAATTCTGTGTCAATTTGAAAAAACGCGGCAATGTCTTGAAACGTTTCAGCACTGCCTGGGTCGTCCTTGTTAGACTTGTTTACTGCCAATACCCCAAAACTCAAACTCGGTTGAATAGTTGAGTGCGCCATCGTTTTTAAACCTCGGGTGAAGTAAGTATTTTCCATTGGGTCCAAATACTTCACGTGGCGCGTGTGCATATCGTCGAGTCGAAGCCGCATGGTGATGTTTGTATCTGGCTTTTGCTCGTACGATTCGTAGTTCGACATGTTGCTAGTGGTGTAGGATACAACGTCAGCAGGCAGGCCAAGGTGTGTACGAGTTAGCAACTCGTTTCCCGCGTTATAAGTTGGACCCATCTTTAGCCATGCGTCACTTCCAAACTGGTACTCATAGTTGACTATAGGTGTGCCCACGTGACCTTTGAACGGAAACTGGTTTACGAACTAGGTCAAGCGGGGACTTGCCTTGTGATTGTGAATAAAGTCGTAAGCAAAGTTGTGACGTGGTACACCCATGCACGCAGGTATGCTCTTTTCGTCATCGCCATCGTGATCCTCGTTTCCGGGTGTGATCTTTAGACCCCAGTAGCTCTTAGCCAGATCCGAGTGGTCCTTCTCCTGAAATGGTAAATAAGACTGTGGCTTCATCGGGTTGTTTGTCTCGCCTTTCTTCACACGACACATGCCGGTATCCAAGTAGTGGTTCAGTCCGACGGAGCTAAGGCCATAAACTAGCGTGTCAGAGTTGACGGGTTGGACAACCGAAGAGCCGGTCTTCCATGGCGTGCGTAAACCATGAGGGGTTACCTTGTCAGAGCAACTCACAGCTCTTGTGTGAGCTGGTAGGTTAAGGTAGGTGCCGTGAGGAATGTAAAGATACGGCCGGTCCACTGGCAAGCGTGACAGGCTAGTCAGAACTCCTGGAAACGTTTTCTCGGTGTCATAAACTAAATTGGTCTTCAGCATTGCGTAGGCCCATGTGGTGAGTATTTTGCTGTCACGGAAGACTGTGACCACTCCGTGGTCGCGAGGTACGAGCAAAATCTGCTGAACGAGCTCTGTCGAATTTTCACCGTCATCTCCAACTCCTGCTCCGCCTGGACGGGTGGGGGCGTCTGAGTGCATCTGCTGCGACATCCCTTGGGCGTCGCCGGTAGTTGAGCCAGGCTGGTATCGCTTTGCGTCTGCTGTACCTGATTCCCCGTTATGTGCACGTTTCCGTCTATCTCCTGGCATTCCATTGAGACTACGGCCCAAGACGTATTGTTCCAAATATTCTTCGTGCCCAGACCAACTGCACCTATGCGGAGTGCCAGTTACCCGTGCGTCTAAAGTCGTTCAAGAAGAGAGCCGCAGATGCCTGATCAGCAGCAAAGACGTCCTCGTGGCTCGTGGCCCGCTCGTAGGCTTCGTCGTGCGACCTGGCTATGCCGTCGTCCTCGTCCACCGGATCTCCGTTTGCGCTGTGGATTCCCGGGACCCAGGTACCGGTGGCCTGGGAACAAAGGCATACTACTCTAGTTAGGAGATATACACATGGTAGCGGTAGCGACATCGACGACAGCTACACTCTTAGCCGCCTCTATTTAATTGACTGAACTGACTGACTGACTGACTGACTGACTGACTGACTGACTGACTGACTGACTGACTGACTGACTGACTGACTGACTGACTGACTGACTGACTGACTGACTGACTGACTGACTGACTGACTGACTGACTGACTGACTGACTGACTGACTGACTGACTGACTGACTGACTGACTGACTGACTGACTGACTGACTGACTGACTGACTGACTGACTGAACTGAACTGACTGACTGAGTGACATAAAAAAAGACTGATTGAGCCGAAAGCTTTTTTTGAGCTTGTCGGTGTCGGTCATATCATATTCAGCTTGCTGTACTTTCTTCGTGTGCTCACCAGATTATATTAGGCTGGGACTTCCTGTCAGCTGCTTCCGCTGTAATTTCGTGTGGCCCGCCCGTTATTCACATTACGGACACCGAGCATTCTAGTGCTTACGATTTCTCGTCGCCTCACCTTGTCGCAGCTGCGGATTTAGTACTGCCTCCAGCCCAAGAACGTATTGTCACAATCAAATCAAGAGATACTATAGACGGTGACGCAGTGGTCGTCCCTGATCAGTGGTGTATTTTTCGAGGAATCGCATTCGCCTGTTGTCTAGTGTGGTTTTCACGTGGTCATGCCAGTCTCACCGCCTACAACACGACATCAGAGACGCAACTCCTGTCTGAGGGGTCCACTGTTGCCAGCCTTATCGACACAGCACCGGTATGTGTCGTCACTGTATCGCCTTCCTCGTCAATCGCAAAGTGTACGCCCGCGGGAGGTTCATCTAATGCTCTCAGGGCCACTTTGAGTACCGATCTGACTCCAACCCAAACCCATGATTTATTGTCCATTTTAACAAAACACCAAGCTTGTTTTGACGTTTGTTCGGATGGCTTGGGTCAAACTACGGCGGCCTCTCATCGTATCGACACAGATGGGTCTCGTATCATTCGCCGTCGCCCTTACCATGTCTCGTCTTCAGAACGCAAGGTTATCGAGGAACAAGTCAATGACATGCTCGCACGCAACGTTATCAGACCTTCAGCAAGCCCTTGGTCTTCTCCTGTTGTCCTAGTTAAGAAAAAGGACGGGTCCGTACGCTTTTGCGTTGATTACAGGGCACTAAACAAAATTACCCGGAAGGATGTATATCCTATGCCTCGGATTGACGATGCCCTTGACACCTTACAGGGCGCTGAATACTTTTCAAGCCTCGACTTGCGATCTGGCTATTGGCAGATCCCGATTCACGAGTCTGATAAAGAGAAGACCGCATTTGCTACACCTGATGGCCTCTTCGAATTTAATGTGATGCCTTTTGGGCTCTGCAATGCCCCAGCCACATTTGAGCGAATGATCGACACGGTACTGCGGGGCTTAAAATGGAAGACCTGTCTTTGTTACCTGGACGACATCGTCATCTTTTCGTCCAGCTTCTCACAACACCTAGAACGTCTAGACGAGGTACTAACATGTCTAGCCAAAGCCGGTCTCCAGCTCAATACCAAGAAGTGTCGGTTTGCGAGCCGCAGCATCAAAGTGTTGGGTCACGTCGTCAGCAAGCTTGGTATTGAACCTGATCCTGACAAGGTGGCCGCTGTCTTGCACTTTCCTAAACCCACTACGCTAAAGGACCTTCGCAGCTTCCTCGGCTTAGCGTCGTACTTCCGCCGGTTTGTCCGCGATTTCGCCACTATCGCAGCACCTCTTCACAAACTTCTGACCACAAGTGCATCCTTCGTTTGGACGGATGACTGTGAAGCTGCTTTCCAGACCCTCAAGCGATGCCTCACGTCCGGGCCAGTTCTTCGCCATTTCGATCCCACAGCACCTACTATCTTACACACTGACGCCAGTGGGCATGGAATCGGCGCTGTCCTGCTGCAGCTTGACCAGACTTCGCAAAAGCAAGTAGTGGCTTACGCGAGTCGCACTCTCTCTCCAGCTGAACGGAATTACACCATCACTGAACAAGAATGTCTGGCCATCGTGTGGTCTGTGCAAAAGTTTCGCCCTATTTGTACGGCCGCCGTTTTACGATCGTGACAGACATCATGCCCTCTGTTGTGTCCTCTCTGAAGAACTTGTCGGACGCCTCGGCCGTTGGGTGCTCCGACTCCACGAGTATGACTACATTGTCACATACAGGTCGGGTAAGAAACACCAAGATGCCGACGCTTTGTCGCGTGTCCGCTGTCGCAAAATAACCATGACGCACCTACCTCCTGTGTGGCACCTCTCAGCGAAGCGACCACGCCGATGACCAGCCTTAGTCCGATCAAGTCTCACTGCGCCGGCTGACTTGCTTCAGTCCGCAGACATCGCCGCGCTCCAACGTGCAGACACATACTGCCGTACAATCATCGATCGGCTCACTGGCTCATCCCGTGCTCCAACAGCCGCTTACGACGACAGCTCGCGCGTTTCAAGTTCATGATGGAGCGCTCCTTCGGTACATTTACCATCCTCTCGGTAACCGATGGGTCCCAGTCATCCCTCGCTCACTTCGACTCCAAGTTTAGAAGCCTTTCACGACGACCCGACGGCTGGCCACTTAGGTTTTCACAAAACCTACGATCGCTCAAGGCTCGCTGCTTCTGGCCTGGCCTTTCCACTAGTGTTTCCAAGTACGTCGAGTCCTGTTCGTCATGCCAGCACCGAAACGTTCGACATCTCTTCCCGCCGGCCCTTTACAACCTCTACCGTGCCCGTCGCTCCCTTCGAGTTCGTGGGCATAGATTTATACGGACCTCTTTCGCTTACACCGCCAGTCATCCGCTGGATCGTACTGCCGTAGATCACCTAACTCGCTACGCTGAGACGGCAGCTCTTCCTTATGGTGCTGCCTCCGAAGTCGCCGACTTTGTCCTGCGTGCCATTACTTACGCCACGGCGCCCCTCGAGTTCTCCTTAGTGACCGTGGCAAGACGTTCTTTCCCATCTCCTAGCTGAAGTCCTACAGGCCTCTGACACCATCCATAAGACCACCTCGGCATATCACCCGCAGACAAATGGTCTCGTCGAGCGCTTTCATCGAACTTTGTCCGACATGATCTCTATGTATGTTCAGCCCGATCACAAGAACTGGACACACTACTGCCTTTCGTCGTTTGCGAGCACACCGTCGACCAGACCGGAGCTCCAGGGGTGACCGGTAGAGCAAGAGGACGTGGAACAACAGCACCTCCACCACTTATGAGACGACGCCCAGTTCAGTATTCGAAAGGCTATATTGTCACCAGGCTAACTGATAGATGGTATAACACACAGGTGAAGAAACAAAACAGGGACGTTTACTCCAGAAAAAGGCCGACACCCAAAAACGCGCGCACACCGATTAACTTCGTTCTTCTCTTCCCAGGGGCTGGCCAGAACAGTTGCCAGCCTACCTCGCGTCAATTCCCCCCTCTCAAGCGACCGTCCCGGTCGAGGGGTTCGGGTGCAAGAGCACTACGGAGAAAGGTGGTTGCGTGAAGGAGAAAAAAAACTAGGTAACAGAGTGCAATAACAGAGTGCAATATTCGAAGGGGTTGCGAAGTGTCGGTTATCACTCGCGGGAGTGGTACGGCTTCATCGTACGACGTGGACAACCTCAGCGCGTGCACGTCGTCGGCTCAAACTCGGGTCAGAGCTTTGGGGTACCACCTCGTAATTGACATCACTGAGGCAGCGCACAACTTCGTAAGGGCCAAAATAGCGTCGTAACAATTTCTCCGAGAGCCCACGATGTCGGATAGGTGTCCACACCCACACGTAGTCACCCGTTTGGTAGTGGACGTTCCGTCGGCCCATGTTTGTAACGGCGAGCGTCGGTATCCTGCTGCGTGCGAATGCGGTTCCGAGCAAGCTGGCGGGCTTCCTCGGCTTTCTGAATGAAGTCGTCAACGCTGTCATTTCTGCTGGTGTCGTGTTCTACTGGGAGCATAGCGTCTAACGGTGTTGTGACGCGACGTCCGTAAACAAGCTCGAATGGTGTAAGCTCGGTGGTCTCTTGCACAGCTGTATTATAAGCAAACGTCACATACGGCAAAATTTCATCCCACGTTTTATGCTCCACATCCACGTACATAGACAGCATGTCGGCCAGTGTTCTGTTTAACCGCTCAGTCAAACCGTTGGTTTGGGGATGGTAGGCTGTGGTCTTCCGGTGGTTGGTGTGCGTTAGCATTGCGACCTGTTGCAATAACTCCGCAGTAAACGCTGCACCGCGATCAGTGATGAGAACAGCAGGTGCACCATGACGCAACACGATGTCGTGGACGAAGAAGCTGGCGACTTCGACAGCAGTTGCCCTGGGCACAGCTTTTGTCTCCGCACAGCTAGTTAGATAGTCGGTTGCGACGATTATCCATTTGTTTTCCGAGGATGACGCAGGAATGGACCGAGAAGATCCATTCCCACTTGTTGGAACGGCGCTGGAGGCGGATCCAAGGCTGGAGGAAGCCAGCAGGCTTGACGGGTGGACTTTCCGCCGCTGACAGCCACGACAGGTCCTGACATAGCGCTGAACTGACGAATATAGCTGTGGCCAGAAGTATTTTTGGCGTATGCGCGCTAACGTCCTCGCAAGCCTAAGTGACCGGAGAGGGGTCGTCGTGGGAAGCCTGCAAAACTTCCCCACGTAGTGCCGTCGGAACGACGAGCAGAAAAGTTTCCTGGCTGTTCTCAAAATTTCTCTTGTAGGAACATTGTTTCGCAGTCAATAAGAGGTCAGTCCTCACGTTGATGAGCGGGCGTGTCGACGACCAACGTCTCTCCCATGTCAGATGATGTCAAGGATAGGGCACGGATAGGCAGTT
>NC_051186.1:119963212-120075637 GCF_013339695.2 Rhipicephalus sanguineus | reverse complement strand
GGACACGAAAAGACCTGATGTACCACCGATCACCGAGTACCGCCACCATGGTGTATATGAATAGCTCGCGTTAGCATGGCAAAGAACGTACCGTCTGTGGCGGAATCGTTTCGCGCCCCGTGCTGCGGAGCGAGGGTCGTAAGTTCGACTCTCGGTGACGCAACGTTTTCTTCTGCTTTTTTCTTGCGAACTGTCAGTCATTATATTTTACAACGTCATGTCCGTGACGGAAGTGCGTCAGTGGAGCCGTGGTAGACCCCAGCATAAAACACTTTTGTGTTAAAATTTCCATGAACAGGAGTCGAACCCACGACCTCTAGGTCCGCGGCAACAGATGCAGGCATGCTATCCACTGCGCCACCACCACACACTATGGACCATTTACAAACGCGCCTTTTATATCTCGCAATTTCTTCTCACGGTTCTCTTGGTAGGGGGCGTGGTGCAAGGATAGCTAGCTGGGCTAGTATCACATTAAAACATAAAACCTTTAGCGGAAATCAACTTCCTCGTCCTGCGTCGTTTATTAGCGCTCAGAGTTTTTATATAATATAATGTGGTGGTGTCGCCATCTGGAAGCGGTAAAGGAAACTAATGCATCATGACCGTGGCCTTCGCAGTTAGCTCCTGCAACGCGTCGCTGCTAAGCGTTCGTCCCATTCGGCGCGTTTCCAATAGCAGAAGTGCAATTTTATCAATGCCTTAGCATACCACGAGCTGGCGACCTCAGTCCAAGCCTCAACCTCGCTTATAGCATCCATCCATATGAAAAAAAATTACACCATCTTCCGCTAAAGGGGATCATGAGGCAATGCGAAGCCGGAGCAACTGCACAATCGCGTTCCGTTGGCGTTCTTTGCGCATGCTACCGACCTCGGTCAGATTGTTATTTAACCAAAGTCTGTCGCACACGTTGCAGCTGTGCCCGCAGCTCCGGTGAAGAATGAGAGAGAGAAATAACTTTGTTTATCCCATCTGAAGGGAACGGGGCTGCGAGATGAACGCGAGGGATCCTACTAGCGATATGCATCCTCTACCACCTCAGCCCACCTCAGGATAGCCTCCTGAAGTGCGGGGTTGTAGCTGCGCATAGCAGCATCCCACAGCTCCTGACTACTTAATTGTTTACGAAGGCTCTGGGGAGGGGAGTGACTTTTGCATTGCCACATAATGTGGTTAAGGTCCGCTCGCCTGACAGAACAAAACTTGCAGTGTGAATTAGGGTACATCCGGGGGTAAATTTTGTGACTTAAGGCAGGGAAAAGAAAAGTGCGGGTTTGTAGTCTACGCCATAGAACCTCGCGCCTGCGTGAGGACCGACGTAGTAAAGGAGGGAGCGTTTGGCGACCTAGGCGGTAATGCCCGCAAATGTCGTTGTACGTAACCAGTCTGTCTTTAGAGGTAAATGCAGGAGGGAGATTATTAGTTTCTGAAGCGTCCCCTAGCCTAGCCTAAGCTCGGATCGTGAAAGCTCGAGCGCTTGCATGAACCGCCTCATTAGCAATTAGGCCTCCGTGACCTAGTGTGCAGGTCAATATAACAATTTGGGATGGCGGATTGCGAGAGAGAATGGCTAGGGCTGTCCTACAAACCCAACCCGAAGTTGTATATGACAGTTTTTCAGTCACTTACAATGAGAGACGAATTAGCAGTTGTTGCGGCGAGTGCCAGCGCGGCCTCCTCCACCTCCTCCGATGACGAGGCTCGAATGGATGCTGCCGTTACGACACTGCCAGTGCAGTTCACAACCAATGAGGCGAATTTCTGTCCACACGGATACTCTGCGGCGTCGACATAGACCACATCTTTGGAGTTAAAGAACTTTTTCTGTAGAGATTTAGCTCGTTGTTGCCGTCTATGCTCGTGATAAACAGGATGCATATTTTTAGGGACAGGAGGGATATCAAAATTCTCATGCATCGCGTGGGGAATATTAAATTTCTCCTTGGTCATCGGTGCTGAGATAATACTTAGGGAGTTTAAAATACGAATTCGAGCTGGAAGCGGGCGTCGGCACCGTCGAAGCCCGGGCGTTGACGTTGTCTAGCGAGGCATTCTGCACCGGCGTTGGATTCGCGTCGTCCGTCCGCAGCCGACGCGTTGTCTCTACGCTGACGGTTGGCTTCGACGTCGGCGTTGGATACGGCGGAGTTTGGTTGCCGACGCTGACGCTTGGCTTCGTCGTCGGCGTGGCATAGGGCGGGGTTTGCTTGCCGACGCTTCCGTTGCGTTTCGGGCTATCGAGCCCGCCTTTCATCCGTCGCAGTTTCCCGCCAACGTTGTCGTTTGTGCCGGGCTTCGCTAGCCCGGAGCTCGCGGTCCGCTTGCCGTCGTTTACGCTGCACTTGGCCGCGTCTAGCCTTCCGCTGCTCCACCCGCTGCTCCGCGATCTCGGCAGGCGTTAAGTGGAGAGGGGGAGTAGAGAATAGGTGCGCGGAGAGGGTTTGCGCATGCGTAGTACGGGTGGTCACGCCGCACAACACTGGATTGAACTCCGCCATAAGCTGCTTCGCATCTAATGGCATCTTCGACAAATTGCACTGGTGCGCACCGGGGCGCCCTGGTGCGCCGTTTCGTCGAATCGTCGTAGCGCTTGGCTGCCCCGGTGCGCACCGGTGCGATTTGTCGAAGATGGCATAAGATAGCTATGCGAAGCGCGCCTGCTTCTGTAACACCGCGTTCCCTGGGCCCGTATTCTCAAACGATCGCAAAAGGCGATAGTATCGCGTTTGGTGACGTAGAATTTGATGCGTTCAATAGGTAAAAAAAAAATTGCCTGTGACGTCATTGTTGCAACAGGCCGTTGGTAGTTCGAATGTCTCACAACACAGGAGTGACCGCACCGTACGAGCGCAGAGCAACCTGAGTGCGGCGTTTTCGAGCGTGTGCTGCTGCTTCTACGCAGTGGCCAGGCTTGGCCGGCTTGGCTGTGGCTACTTGAAATATAAGACGTGTTGAAAGTGCTTTCAACGTTTTTTCTTGTTCGATATTTAATGCACAGTATAAGTTTTAAAGAATGCAGCTTTGCGTGAAACGTATTTTCGTTGAGAGTTTAACAAGGCGTACTCGGGGAGTTCAGCTGTAGCGTGCTGCCGCAGCGACGTCGTCTCAAGATCTCAACATGTTGCCGGCTCGCCATAAGCCACGCGAGCAACGCACGGTTCATGTTCCTGGGACGTTGAAACCATGAAAAAAACACGCGCTGGCAAAGAACGAGTGCTGATAACACCCCAAGGTAATGCTCGATGAAAGCTTCAGCGTAAAAAATGCTGCGTACATTCACCGAGGATTGAATACTAGAAGCTACCGCCTACTCACTGAAATGCTAGACTTCACCACGAACCGACGGTTAGCGGTGCCTTCGTTTATTGCAAATATGTCGAGAGCACCATCGAGCACCATGACGCAAAATTGACGTCGGCGGAATTACCAGATGGCGCCCTAACTTTATCGATTTGCTCAATAGCCAATCAGCGCGCACCAAAGTCGATACTTTTGCGATTGTCGCCTTTTGAGAATACGGGCCCTGCTTACGCTCCCCCCCAAAGAATTGCGCCGAGCTATACTCGGGGACAACTATCTGTGGCAATGAAGGGAGAGCTACAGAGCCACAATGCGCGTATCCTACCGCTAATGAATGTAGTCCCACCATTGCGTCCGTATTTTCTGCGTGAGATATATAAAATGCCCCTTCATTTTCTACATGTAGCTTTTTGAGACGGAACGCAGCGCGCACAAGCGATATATTTGTATTTCTTTTACTTTATATGTTGTGACTTTGCGTTTATGCGTGCTCAAAAAAGTCGCGCCTTTTACCCGTATCTTAGACGCTAAGCAGCGTTGGCGTCGAAATGCAGCGCTAGCCATCACTCTCCACGGCGTTACGAGACGCGCGCCAAACCGGACTACTTCGCGTAGGAGTACATTTGCAGACGCTCCACCCCCGTAGCTTTCCGTTCATTGCCACAGATAGTTGTCCCCGAGTATAGATGGGAGACACGACGCTCGTTGCGTTTTCCTCTAGTCCGGCCGTGGCGTTCTCTTTATTCTTTTACATGCCGCGGAATGGCGACCTTGGTCAACGCTCTTCTGGCTGTCACACCGCTTTCCCTGATTAGCCCTCACTGTGAACTACTACAGCTACCACGAAGGTTTGTCTAATCTATGATCATGGACGTCAGTTGTCGGGATGGAGGTGAGTCACCAAGCGTTAACTTCGGTGCATCCATGTTAAACGGTGCTTCCAAACACCAAGAGATATTGAGAAAGCCCTCTTTCATCAATGTACAGTAAAATTCAGCTACTTCTGTAAGGACACGTTTTACTTTCGTGTTATGACGATTTCTATGATGGAGGGATCAACAATGTTTTTTTAAATTCTATTTTTCTTCCAATTTTTTTATTTCTTTCTGGCAGCCTTCTCTGTTTCTCTTCGGTTTTCTCTTTTCTCCTATCTTTCTCTATATTCGTTTTTTTTTCTTTTTATTTATCTTTTTTCCGAATTTTCTTCAATTTTTATTTCTTTCTCTCTACTTCTCTCTATTCTCGCTTGCTTCCTCTTTTTCAATTTTTATATGTGGTTCTGCCTGCGCCCACTCGTCATCATTAACTTCCTGGATATGCAGTGCTTCTGAAGTTTTCCTCGTTGGCATCGTCATCAAGGCGCTCTAAGAACAAGCAAAAGAAGGCTTCTCTTTGGCGCGAGCGCCCGAGCGCTCGCGTACTTGCTGTCACGACGGGGGAGGGACATGGCTCGACCCTAAGGAGCTTCGCCACTATAACAAAGAGATGGCTGATTCCTCCGTCATAGGAACCGATATAACACCAAAGTGAAATGTGTCGCCACAGGAGTAGTTGACTGCTTATAGTGTATTGGTATATGAGAGCTTGTACAATGTCTACTGCTGTCTGGCAGGTATCGCACCGCTTCATGTGAACGCGCCCACGTTGACGCTTGGTTGCACATCTCCGTACCGACGACTAACGCCCATGATCACGAGTTAACCCTTGAGGTAGCTGAAGTTTTACAGCGAAAGCTGTTATGAGATCATTTCACCGGCTGTTTTTGGCGCCGTAGTTGTCCGCCGCCGCCGCCGCCGCCGCCGCCGGTGTCCGTAACCAGTATCGCTCGAAATAAGAAAAAAACGAAATAAGAAAAAAATTCCAGGATGGAACGAGGTTCGAACCTGGGCCCTCTGCGTGGGAGCCCAGTATTCAACCTCTGAGCCATGCCGGTGCTTGAAACTGCTTTGCAAAAAGGTCCTATACAGGCTTCATGTCGGGAAGGAACCACATTAGCATATGCAATGTAGCGTGGTAGAAGAGTAAAATAAGCACCATGCGTCGCACAACGCGAATGCTGTAAACAGGCGTCACACAATGCGAATTGCGCAAAGAGTAGGTTGTCGAATGCTTCCAACCCATTACAAAGGACTCTGCCATAATTCTTCGCCGTCATCAGGCACAGCATCAACAAAACGCGCATAATGCCTTACATGGGTTTAGCAGGTACCAACTCTTTCCGTAGAATAACGAAAAATGGCACAGTGCCTGCTGCCCTACTTCTCAAAAATTACAATGATTTAAAGCGTAGTGGATTCCTCGCAAGCGCACTTGTATTGGTTGCCAAGGAAGCCCATAAGCGCATGATCCACTTCCTCGGGGTCTCAGTAAAATTACAATGATTTATAGCGTAGTGGGTTCCTCGAGAGTGCACTTGTATTGGTTGCCAAGGAAGCCCATAAGCGCATGATCCATTTCCTCGGAGTCTCAGTAAAGTTCTTCGCCCCCCCCCGTCTCTCTCCCACGTCAACGTATGTTATACAGCATGACGGGAGAGGGAAATAGCGACCGGGCGTCACCCAATGCAAATTACATAACTGGTGGGCCGTTTAAAGATTCCAACCCATTACAAAGGGCTGAGCCATAATTCTTCATCGTCATCAGTCATCGCGTCAACAAAGTGCACATAATGCCTTATAGACGTGTAGCTGGTGCCTCGCTTCTCCGCAGAATGACGAATAATGGCTTAGTAGGTGCTTCCTAACTTCACAAATATTATGATTTAAGGCGTAGTGGGTACCTTTCTAGTGTACTTGTATTGTGGCCTCAAGAGAGCTTAACGGGCTCTAGAAACGCCGCTCTTCCAGCTTCCGCTGTGACTGTGCTGCGGTTTCGGCGCAGGCCTGGCGTTTTTTTACATGCACGCGGATACCGCATATGGTGAATCCCGCGCTAAGATGGCAAGAAGCACATAATAAACACTGTTACTCGACATGCACTCCTCCAAAGCTCCGTGAAACGCGAACAGAAACGCTACGCGCGTCGTGTCTTCACTCTAGCCTGGTCGTTAATTCTCACATGACGAGCAGGGAACGCGGTGCGACAGCCAGGCAAGCGTCGGAGAGCTATTCGATAGATGCTCTCAGCGACGTTTAGATAAAGCCGCCTCCTCGCGGTGTTAAGGCTGGTTCACACTGGCGACTAGCACCGGTCGCGCGACTAAGGTAGTCGCAAAGCGACTGGTCGCAAACGGTCGCAAATGGCCGTTTTGATCGCAAAGCAACTGCTTTGGCTCAGTCGCTCGCTGCTCGATTTTTCAGTCGCGCGACTACAGTCGCAAACCTCTGAACCAATCAGATGCGAAGGAACAGGACATCAGCCTATTTTAGGGGCAAGGGCAATGCGAGCTGTATACGAGCAGACGTGAATTCTATATGGCGACGTATATAGGTCGCACGCAGGTGTGAACATCGGTCGCTTTGAGTCGCTTTTTGACCGCCAGTCGCAAACGGTCGCGCGACCGTTGATAGTCGCCGGTGTGAACCAGCCTTTAAAGCGTTGACGAAATTACATAATGGAAACGCGCCGAATGGGACGGTCGTAGCAACGGCACGTTTTTTAGGGGCGAAGCTCTTTATGGCGTAGGTCTGTCCATCCTCCGTTTGTAGGTTTGTTTGTAGTAGCCACCTCTAGTTCGTGAGAAGGGCGAGTTCTGGTATGCAGTAGAAGAAGAAGACGAAGTTGACGAGTGAGACTCTCGTGCGTGTTCGCATGTGTGGCATTCTTTCTTCTTTACTGCGCGCGTTCTGGTGTGCAGTAGAAGAAGAAGCCGACGTTGACGAGTGACTACCCCATACTTACTGCGGTGGACGTTCTTTGTCTTACCGAGACGTGGAACTCCAAAAGACCGCATATCAAAGGATACGTTCCAGTTGTGTGCATCGATGATGCAGAGCGTCCTGCAGGTGGTGTGGCCGTATATGTAAAAAAAAACAGAAAAGGCACAATATCTCAAACAACTACCAACGACACAAAGCCACAACGGTGAATATGCTGCCATCGATTTTGATGGATGCATCATCATGACCATGTACCTTGCACCCAATTTGTCGAGAGGGAAAATCAACATATTCATTGACACGACATTGTGTAATTATGACAAGTACAAAAATAGACCATTTGTGTTAGTTGGTGACCTGAATGTCGATATTACCGAAAAGAACAATCAGTGATTCATACAACATATGACAGCCAAATATGCTCTCACGTGCACGTCCTTTGATCATATGAAACCAACGACGATCCGAGGCACGTGTATAGACATGGTATTTTCTAATTTCCAGTTGCAACCCTTACAAGAACCGCTGTCCCTTCACTTCACGGACCATAAAGCCGTGATAATGAAGGGACAACGCAAGCCAAGCATCACCTAATTAAGAAAAATGAAAGTTTGATGTTTGTAATATACACACAGTGTTTCTCACTCTTCATATGATGATTGATGGGGCGTTCCACAGAACATTCACGGTTTATCGATGATTCTCTCCGGAGCTTCGCCCCACTCATCATCCACCACGTGGATAAGGTGTGATTTTTTTTTCGATCCTGGTGGCAGACATGTCACCGCCCGGACGTTCATACAACCATCTATTCGAGATATGTGTGAAAAATAAAATGCGCGTTCATGTATCCTCCGCAATATGTTTGGCAGTAGCTCAGTGGGCTAAACGCCCGCCAGCCATCGTCACGGGCCGAGAGGTCATTGGTCCGACTCCTGGCAACGGAACTTTTTCTTATAGCTTTTTTTCGCATCTGATGACGTTCATTTGGCTGACGTATTTCCGTGACATAAATGAGCCATGAAAGTCTTGGTGGACCCGGCATAAAGCACTTTCGTGTTAAAAAAATTATGCGAAAAGCGCACGAGCGCACGAAAACCAGGAAACGCTTCACCGTATTACAAGAGCAGCGAAGCAGTACCTAGGTTCAGATTTTTTTGGTATATTTTATTAGAAACGTTGTGTAAAACATTCGTTAATTTTTGCTCTATTCCTGGGTCATTTATCTTCAAAATGTATATTCTGAGTTTTCTTTTGTTCTGAGTGTTTTTGCATAAACAGAGTTGTCATTGCTCTGTTTTTCAGCCGGCAACAAAAAGTTACACACTTTCAAATTTTTATACATTCCGTTATTTTTTGTTGCCTTGTAATTTTTTTTGAAAGACCAATGTCATTATGCATAATTTGGTATGCTGCAATGAATACTGGAGTACTTTTCAAACTGGCAAAAAAACTGACCTAGTAGCCTCGGGAAGTAGCCCGTAGTCCGTCTGTAGTCTCTTCTGACTGCGGCTAATTCTATGGTCCGGATTGCTTTGAGCGTCGACTTCTTCGCGTCTTGGACTTGGGTCAGCGCTTCGTGGGGGCGTCGGGATCGTCAAAGAAGACGCGGCTCCACCAGGGGTGATGTGGTCCTGACGTTGACGAAGGAGGCAGTCGTGCGTGTTCATTATGAAAACTCTCTATTTCGGCAGACATGTGCCCGGAATAAGGAAGTGGAAAAGTACAAGCAATTCAAGCTGTACTCTAATAGCGGTGGGCACGGTGTCGTTCGTCGAGTAATCTGATGTGCGGTTAGGCGCCTCGGTATTTACACATGCCGCATCGAACATTAGAGTCATCGCTGGTGTTTGCGCCAGTGCCAGAGTAAGCCTAACTTTTTGCCTTTTCGCGCTCAAGCCTATGAAATGACTCTGAACTAATCTGGATTATTCCCAGACATTCGGGCGCGGTTTGCGCAAGACAGTGATTACACGTGCAACGGAGACGTTACATAAGCATAGCAGAAGAAGCGCGCGTTACAATATCGTCGAGCACGTGTCGACAGTCCCTTGTGTGCAACCGTGAGAAAAAACGCCAGGCCTGCGTTGAAACCGCAGCACAGTCACAGCGAAAGCTGGAAGAGCGGCGTTTCTAGAGCCCGTTGTAAGCTCTCTTGGGGCTACAAGTACACTAGAAAGGTACCCACTACGCCATAAATCACAATGTTTGTGAAGTTGGAAAGCACCTACTAAGCCATTATTCGTCATTCTGCGGAGAAGCGAGGCACCAGCTACACGTCTGTAAGGCATTATGTGTACTTTGTTGACGCGATGACTGATGACGATGAAGAATTATGGCTCAGTCCTTTGTAATGGGTTGGAAGCTTTAAACGGCCCACCAGTTATGTAATTTGCATTGGGTGACGCCCGGTCGCTATTTCCCTCTCCCGTCATGCTGTATAACATACGTTGACGTGGGAGAGAGACGGGGGGGACAAAGAACTTTACTGAGACCCCAAGGAAATGGATCATGCGTTTATGGGCTTCCTTGGCAACCAATACAAGTGCACTTGCGAGGAACCCACTACGCTATAAATCATTGTAATTTTACTGAGACCCCGAGGAAATGGACCATGCGCTTATGGGCTTCCTTGGCAACCAATACAAGTGCACTTGCGAGGACCCCACCACGCCATAAATCATTGTAATTTTTTAGACGTAGGGCAGCAGGCACTGTGCCATTTTTCATCATTCTACGGAGAGCCGTGGTACCTGCTAAACGCATGTAAGGCATTATGCGCTCTTTGTTGATGCTGTGCCTGATGACGACGAAGAATTATGGCAGAGACCTCTGTAATGGGTTGGAAGCATTCAATAACGTACTCGTCGCGCAATTCGCGTTGTGTGATGCCTGGTTACATAATTCGCGCTGTGTGACGCTTGGTGTTTATTTTACTCTTCTACCACGCTATATTGCATATGCTAATGTGGTTCCTTCCCAACATGAAGTCTGTATAGGACCTTTTTGCAAAGCAGTTTCAAGCACCGGCATGTCTCAGAGGTTGAATACTGGGCTCCCACGCAGAGGGCCCAGGTTCGAACCTCGTTCCATCCTGGAATTTTTTTCTTATTTCGTTTTTTTCTTATTTCGAGCGATACTGGTTACGGACACCGGCGGCGGCGGCGGACAACTACGGCGCCAAAAAAAAAAAACGCCAGGCCTGCGCTGAAACCGCAGCACAGTCACAGCGAAAGCTGGAAGAGCGGCGTTTCTAGAGCCCGTTAAGCTCTCTTGGGGCTACCATACAAGTACACTAGAAAGGTACCCACTACGCCATAAATCACAATTTTTGTGAAGTTGGGAAGCACCTATACTAAGCCATTATTCGTCATTCTGCGGCGAAGCGAGGCACCAGCTACACGTCTGTTAGGCATTATGTGCACTTTGTTGACGCGACGACTGATGATGATGAGGAATTATGGCTCAGCCCTTTGTAATGGGTTGGAATCTTTAAACGGCCCACCAGTTATGTAATTTGCATTGGGTGACGCCCGGTCGCTATTTCCCTCTCCCGTCATGCTGTATAACATACGTTGACGTGGGAGAGAGACGGGGGGGCGAAGAACTTTACTGAGACTCCGAGGAAATGGATCATGCGCTTATGGGCTTCCTTGGCAACCAATACAAGTGCACTTGCGAGGAACCCACTACGCTATAAATCATTGTAATTTTACTGAGACCCCGAGGAAGTGGATCATGCGCTTATGGGCTTCCTTGGCAATCAATACAAGTGCACTTGCGAGGAACCCACTACGCTATAAATCATTGTAATTTTTGAGAAGTAGGGCAGCAGGCACTGTGCCATTTTTCGTCATTCTACGGAAAGCGTTGGTACCTGCTAAACCCATGTAAGGCATTATGCGCACTTTGTTGATGCTGTGCCTGATGACGATGAAGAATCATGGTAGTGTCCTTTGTAATGGGTTGGAAGCATTCAACAACCTACTCGTTGCGCAATTCGCATTGTGTGACGCCTGGTTACAGAATTCGCGTTGTGCGACACTTGGTGCTTATTTTACTCTTCTACCACGCTATATTGCATATGCTAATGTGGTTCCTTCCCGACATGAAGCCTGTATAGGACCTTTTTGCAAAGCAGTTTCAAGCAACGGCATGGCTCAGAGGTTGAATACTGGGCTCCCACGCAGAGGACCCAGGTTCGAACCTCGTTCCATCCTGGAATGTTTTCTTATTTCGTTTTTTTTTCTTATTTCGAGCGATACTGGTTACGGACACCGGCGGCGGCGGCGGCGGCGGACAACTACGGCGCCAAAAACGGCCGGTGAAATGATCTCATAACAGCTTTCGCTGTAAAACGGCCGGTGGAATGATCTCATAACAGCTTTCGCTGTAAAAGTATATGGAATATTGCCGTCCGTATACCTTTGCCGCCTGTTCCGTGTAGTGACAAGCCATCTGCTGTAGAGAGCATTTCGCTGACAAATGGCGCCAGAGTAATGCTCTTGACAGCTATTCGGTCAAAGCAATGCTCTCAAGTGCACATGGCTGGCGACTAGAAGGCATAGACAGTGATTTCGGCTTGCGCTCCGCGGTCAGGAGTGTACGTCTTGTGGCAGCTTTGAGACACTTGTACATATAATTTTAGAATGTGCCGGACTCGTTATACAGCGAACACTGCTCATCGAAGATGAGCAGTGTTCGCTGTATAACCACCACCAGCCCCAAGTGGCTGCTCTAACGGACGTAGTCCGCGAAGAGGTACGGCAGCTGGTACAATCGTTGGTGGCGCCTCCAGCCGAAGCTCCTCTCCTAACGTACGCGGAAGCTTTGCGCACTCCTGCGCCGGCTGTCAGCTATTCCCCCCGACCTTCGACCTTGCAGACGCCGCAGTACTTCTCGGGCCCGCCGCATGACCAGAACCGGCGACTTAATGTGCGGAAATCTAGTGTGTGGCGCGACCCCGACAATCGGCCCCTTTGCTACCATTGTGGTGAGCCAGGACACTTGTACCGTGAGTGTTCGTACCGACACATGGGCCTCCCTGGCTTTCGGCCAGATGCTCGTCGACCCCGTGATGGTGAACGGCCCCGCGCTATTGCCGAGTACTTGGCAAGCCATCAGTCGCCAGGTCTTCAGTGACGCCAATCCCGCTCTCCGTCTCCTCGACGTTCTACATCCCCAGGTCAACACTCCACCTTCGCCGACGTTGTTGCGGGGCGATCGCCTAGGTCCCCTAGTCCACGCCGGGGAAACTAGCAGCAGCGGCCTCCGGGGGTGGGACCACTGCTGCACGATCGTTAAAACATCCTCCTCCGACTCGTCCGCCGACATCCGACGATACCTACTCGCCGACACCCCCCATTGACGACGAACGCGTTTATGCTGACATTTCCATTCTTATCGACAACCATCCAGTAACTGCTCTGGTCGACACTGGCGCCGATTATTCTGTTATCAGCGCTGAACTCGTTGCTGAACTAAGGAAGGTTACGACTCCTTGGGGGCATGGACCAAACCTCCGGACAGCAGGAGGTCACCTCTTGACACTGATCGGGAGATGCACCGCCAGGCTGCAAATCCGTGAGTCGACATTCATCGCTTCGTTCATCGTGTTGCGCGAATGTTCCCGGAAAGTTATCCTTGGCATGGATTTTCTCCGCGAGCACGGAGCTGTTATTGATCTTCGAGACTTACTCATAACGTTTGCGGACGGCCATGTCCCGAAACCAAGGGATACCAATGTGCAGAGGACAGCGCTTCGCATTGTCGACGACGCCGTCACACTTCCGCCGCGAACCAGTATGTTCGTGACTGTACAGAGCGACACAGATCATGGCAGTAGCGGTATCGCCGAAGCAAACCTCTCGGTGCTCTTGGCTCGGCAAATCTGCGTTGCCCGCGGCCTAATCCAAATCCAACGTGGGATGACTGAGCTCTTGCTTACGAATTTCAGCGGCGAATACCAACATTTGGCGAAGCGGACGGCCGTCGCTCACTTCGAAGCAATTGACGATGAAGCATGTTCAACGATTGCTCCGATTTCCGCAGCCGTCAAAGGTGACACCTCGGTGGCCAATACAGTGGATGTCAATCCGAAGCTGTCATGCGCGCATAAGGAGCAAATCCGCTGTATGCTACACATGTTTAGTGACTGTTTTGCGTCTACATCCAAAATAAAGCAAACCCCGACCGTGAAGCACCGCATTATAACGGACCCTGCTAAACGACCAGTACGCCAGCACGCCTACCGAGTGTCACAAAAGGAACAAGAGGTTATACGTTCTCAGGTGAAGCAGATGCTCGACGACGACGTAATCCAACCCTCGACCAGTCCATGGGCGTCCCCCGTCGTACTGGTAAAGAAGAAGGACGGCACTCTTCGATTTTGCGTCGATTACCGGAAGCTCAACAAAGTGACGAAGAAAGACGTTTACCCTCTTCCACACACCGACGACTCACTGGATCGCCTTCGACATGCACGATATTTCTCCTCCATGGATTTACGAAGCGGCTACTGGCAGATCGAAGTCGATGAACGCGACCGCGAAAAGACAGCCTTCATAACTCCTGATGGTCTGTACGAATTTAAAGTGCTGCCATTCGGCCTGTGTTCTACTCCCGCTACATTCCAAAGAATGATGGATACAGTACTGTCAGGTCTTAAGTGGGAATCATGCCTTGTTTACTTAGACGACGTTGTTATCTTTTCACAAACGTTTGAGCAGCACTTGCAGCGGCTCCGATCTGTCTTTGACGCAATTCGTACGGCAGGTCTATCACTGAAACCAGAGAAATGTCATTTTGGTTACGATGAACTAAAGTTCCTCGGCCACCTTGTTAGCCACGATGGTATTCGGCCGGACCCAGAAAAGACATTGGCTGTCGCTGCATTCCCACCACCTGCCAACAAACGTGACGTGCGTCGATATTTAGGCCTCTGCGCATACTACCGACGTTTTGTGCAAAACTTTTCAAACATAGCCGAACCTCTGACCCGTCTGACAAAAGATGATGTTCCCTTTGTGTGGGGCCCTGAGCAAACACGCGCCTTCGCCGAACTTCAGCAGCGCCTTCAGACTCAGCCCTTACTCGGACACTTCGATGAAGATGCCGACACTGAACTGCACACAGATGCCAGTAACATCGGCCTTGGTGCAGTCCTCGTCCAGTGGGAAGACGGCGTTGAACGTGCTATTGCTTATGCTAGAGGATTTTATCATCAGCGGAGGCGAATTACTCAACCACGGAAAAGGAATGTCTAGCTGTTGTCTGGACAATAGCAAAGTTCCGACCGTACCTGTATGGCCGCCCGTTCAGAGTTGTTACAGATCACCATGCCCTCTGCTGGCTGGCCAATCTCAAAGACCCTTCACGACGTCTGGCCAGGTGGAGCTTACGCCTTCAAGAATTCGACTTGACAATCGTTTACAAGTCTGGACGGAAGCACACTGACGCGGATTGCCTTTCACGCGCTCCCCTTACAACGACGTCAAGTGATGACGACATCGACGGTCGTTTTCTTTGCGCTATCAGTGCATCTGACTTGGCTCAACAGCAGAAGAACGATTCCGAGCCTCGACAACTTATCGAATACCTCGAAGGCCGCAGTCCGCACCCTCCACTAGCATTCGCGCGCTCGCAATCGTCGTTTTGTGTTCGCAGCAACATCCTTTATAAAAAGAACTTCAACCCTCACGCGACTCAACACCTGCTCGTCGTTCCATCAGCGCTGCGAGCGGACGTCTTATCTGCCTGTCACGATGAGCCTTCGTCCGGCCACTTGGGATTCACTCGTACCTTGGCTCGGATTCGCCAACACTACTACTGGCCTAAGCTCTCGCAGGACGTGAAGCATTATGTAAAAACGTGTCGCGAATGTCAGCGCCGTAAAGCGCCACCTCTGCGCCCAGCCGTTTTCTTAAGCCTGTTGCTCCTCCACAAAACCGTTCCATCAAATTGGCATGGACCTGCTCGGACCTTTCCCCAAGTCTCACGAGGAAAACCGCTGAATTGTAGTCGCCACTGATTACATGACGCGATACTGCGAAACGAAAGCATTACAACGAGGCACTGCCAGTGAGATTGCTCACTTCTTCATGAAGCACATCGTTCTCCGCCATGGAGCACCCGCAGTAGTAATAACCGATCGTGGAACAGCTTTCACCGCACAGAGTGATGCAAGACGTCCTGCAGCTTAGTGGCACAACTCATCGGAAAACTACCGCATACCACCCACAAGCAACGGCCTTACAGAGAGACTCAACAAAACGATCGCGGACATGCTATCCATGTACGTTGACCGAGACCACAAAACTGGATGATATCCTGCCCCACATCACGTTCGCTTATAACACCGCCGTTCAAGAAACTACTGGGTTCACACCGTTCCGGTTGCTTCACGGCAGGGAGGCCACAACAATGCTCGATGCCATGCTCCTACCCGACAGGTACGACATTAGTGTCGATACGAACGAATTCATCCGACTCGCGGACGCCGCTCGCAAGCTTGCATTCGAGCGGATCAATAACCAGCCACGCATCGACTCCCAGCGGTACAATGCTCGTCATCGCGAGGTTATTTACCAACCGGGTGATCAAGTATGGCTGTGGATCCCCATTCGCCAACGGGGCCGGTCGGAAAAGTTATTGCACCGCTACTTTGGTCCCTATAGAGTTCTCCGTCGCCTCAGCGAAGTGAACTACGAAGTTGTTCTTGAACAGACAGCTCATCGATCCCGTCGTTCCAAGCAGACAGACATCGTCCACGTTTCAAGGATGAAACCATTTTACCAACGTTGACTATTCGTCAGACTCTCTCGTGTAACCTTGTGAGCACTTCGTCACCGTTACGTCGTCTGTCCTGGTGATTGTGTGTGTGTTTTTTTCTGTTTCTCGTAATCTTGATGTGGCATCGGGACGATGCTCTCCAAAAGGGGGCGTAATGCCACGAGTAAAGATCGCCTAGCACTGTTCTTGGCAGGCTTGTATGTGCCGCTGTCGAAAAGATGATGAGGACGAGCTCGTGGAAAAGACGATGAGGTCGTTGTGCCAGTGATCGGACCAGCCTGACGTTCTGCTGTACTGCTAGTTACAGGTTCCCGTTACAGCATCACGTGATAATATGAACTTATTGGACTTAAGTACACGACCCTTGATGACGGCATCTTGGCAGGACTGCTCAGCGTCACTAGGACCATCGAGCCCTGATAACTGAAACAAAACTGATCTGGCCTCACGTTTATAAAATTTGTTTCATGTGACTACTTATTTGTGTTTAAGTCTGTGTTCTTAGCTTTTCCTTTTATTTCCTCGTTCCTTTTCTTTCCTTCTATCTTTCTCTTCTCTATGTTTCCCTTCCCGAAGGAGCAGGCATGCCTTGTGCCACTTTAGGTGGCAGTTGTCAGCCTGTTCCCTCCCTATGTTCTTTCTCTCTTCGTGTTTATTTGCATCCAAACCAAATAATTAAATAAAAAATAAGGTCACCTTAGTATGTCACTTCCTTCTAATCACTGCATTACTCGACCACGTTGTTTTCATATCAATACTATTGTACAGGCTCTAAATACCGTACCTCACTTGGTGCTTATTTTTGCGCCAACGATGCTAGAGAACGTTGCGCCATTTTCGACCCATAAATATCTTGGCTCTTGCCGATAGAGGCATGATCAGGAGCGGCTTTTCCATACTACTAGAGGTATATACCGGCAACTTTCAATGCATTAGGCTGCAATGTACCATTTTTTCATTCACCACACTGTTTTGCTTGGCAAAGCCACTCAAAGCAATGCAGCGTTATGTTTAGGGAACCTTTCAATCGGACAGGTGAAGGCAAGTTATAGACTTAAAACCGATAGCTGGGAGAGTTGGTATGAATGCATGTTTAAATTTTTTTGTAGAGCGCACAAAAGACGGGAACACACATAATGAAGCTACGAATGAGCGCTTACTCAAAACTGATTTATTTTTTTAGAGGGACTAAACATGATGTGTTGAATTTTGTTTAACTTGCCCCGCCTCGGTTGTCTAGTGTTTATGGCGCTCGACTGCTGATCTGAAGGTCGCGGGATCGAGTCCAGGCCGCGGCGGGTGCATTTTCGATGGAGGCGAAAATGTTTGAGGCCCGTGTGCTTAGATTTAGGTACACGTTAAGGAACCCCAGGTGGTCGAAATTTCCGAAGCCCTCCACTACGGCGTCTCTCATAATCATATAGTGGTTTTGGGACGTTAAACCCCATATAATATTAAAATTTTGTTTAACTTGTTGTATTCGGCCCATATGCATCATGACTTGCTCCGCACATGCTTTGCGATTATTTTTTTGTGCTTATATTTTAGTACCTTTCAAAAATAAATTAGTTGTGAGTAAGCGCTCGTTCGTGCCTTCTTTCTGGTACGTCCCTGTCTCTCGTCCAAACATTTTTAATCATGGACTTATAGCCGATACGTACAGCAACAATATATATGCCCGTTCAGCAACCTGCCGTTGACCGCCACCAACTGTACGTCACTTGTTTTAAATTTATACATTATCGATCAGTTGAGCTTAATTATCAAGTGTGAAATATTATGGGAGACACTTCCTTTCACCTGATATCTTCAAAGAAATTAAATGCTTGAAAAGACACGGTAATTGTTTTCTCTTCGCCCGCTTAATTCCACAAACGACAAGGGGAAGCAGCTCAAATAAGACAACAGGCTTGCACAGGGTTCCCCATTAGGAGTTGGGGGAAGGTTCTAAAGCACCCCCACGCCCATACTGATTGAGTGCGAAAGAAAACAAGCTTCGCAAAGGATGTGAAAAGGCAAGTGGAAGCGACTGGGTGCTTCTGACAATGGCCTGCCTTTGGTCCCAGCCTTTCTAAAAGCCAAGGGGTGAAATAAACAGTTACTCGAATTCAACATCAGGGGTACTGGGCTGGGTTATCGTCAAAAGCGCGCATCGCCTTTACCCTGCACTTCAAACAGTTGGAGTGCAGATCAGCCAAGCAAGGATATCGGTATGACTGGATGTCCTTTTGTATTATTGGGGGGAGAGCAATGCCCCCCCCCGTGCGAATACATATAAGTTCAACGCTACGTCAATAGGTGTGTCCCAATGAGCATGTTAAATTCAGTTTTAAGGTTAAGTTTTACAGATTGCTTTTGCAATGTATAGGGGTAAGAAATGCATTCAGCATATCATGGCGGTCCTGCCAAAATTCAATTTGTTCGAGATGGAACCACCTGGAGGCTATGTCAAGCTGCCAGTTCCCGTAAGTACGTACCCGCCAAATTTCAGATCTTTGTGGCGAAACCGTCACGACCGCAGGATTTTGAGCCACTAATAATTTTGCAGAATGTCCTTCGGCGTTGATGGATACAAAAAGTTAGAAGGTTATACCAAACTGAAGATGTCTGCAAATGTTACACGAAGCCGGGCGCAGTATACTCGGCTTCAGGCGCGCCGATGCTTGGTCCACACAGAGAGACACATACCAACGGCTTATTATAGGACGGCGTAATGGAGGTAGTGGAGGTGGAAGGAGAATAAGTATCTCCTGAAGAATACGACAACGGTAACTTTGCGCAAAGAAGGAATCAGCCAGCAGGTAAAGAACATGGGTACTCGATATGTCTTGATTCAAAGCATCGTGATCGGACCAGACTTGCTGTTGTGCTAGTTGGTGCATGCTTGAAGGAATTAGAACACGAAAACCACCAAGAAAAGACAGGCGAAATGAAAGAGCGTTCGTTTCCTTCGTCTATTTCCTTTCGTCTGTCTTTTCTTGGTGTTTTACGTGTATGTTTTTATCTGGCGATACAAACGACAAGGCGGGCGCTCGCAATAACAGGTGGTCATGCGCCCAGTTAATGCATGCCGATGTGTTATATGCATGTGCACCCTACCTGTGCTCAAGCATACACTACACAGCGCTTAAGAACCTCGAGAGACAGAGCTCGTAGCTTGAGCCGTAAACTCGGGAAGGCATTTCGGTAACTGTTGCGTGTATCTCGCTGCACCAATTCCCTCACTGCGCGACATTCGCCCATCGACGTCACTGCCTTTCTCTGCTGCTTAGTGCAGCAGATTTGTTAGCCGGTGCTGTCGCACTCGAATCAGTAGGCAGCAGCGATACACAGTTGGTGCTTGTGGAAGCTGACTACTCTGTTGACGAGTAGCCATGCTAACACGACACGAAAGGCAAAGCGCGTACAGCGTCGCCACCAACCAAATCATCGCTTACGGTGCATTGCACCGACCGTAGACTTATGCATTGAAAGCCTCCGTTGCGCTGAAACTACTGAAGCGCTTCCTGTCGGCACTCGTTAGTGTCATGATGTAGTACTACAAGGTGGTTACACCGCCCCGCCAACGAATGTCGCTGTAAAATAAAGGTTTCAGAGATATAAGTCCTGCTTGTGAAGCGTTGTGCATGTGCGTCAGTAGTGCAGTGGGCAGGGAGCCGGGTTTTTTCGATCCCGGATTGAGAGGTCTCGAGTTCGATTCCCAGGCCACCCTATCGCAATCCAATCACGATAGGATGGCGTAGAAATCGAACCCGAGACCACTCGATCCGTGATGGAAAAGACCTGGCTCTCTACCCACTGCACACCAACGCACATGTACAAGGCTTTACAAGCGCGAATTTTAATTCCTATCGCGATCAAATGCATTTACGAAATGGGGAGCAGGGTTGCCGTGCCGATACCCTGCCGCTCCATTTGCAAGCTCTCTTCGCCTTCTTCTTTAGACTACCATGTTTACTTAGCGTACGTACAAATAGACCCGGCTAGTGTACACGTGCTAAGGCAAAGAAATTTGACTACGGGGAGCGCTTCAGTTTCAAAAATAAATTATAAATAACAATAGTGCATCTCAGAGAATCAATCAATGGTATCAAGCATCGTGCTAAAACAAAAGAACAGATATTATCTGCATGTAGCACTAGGTATGCTCCAACATTCAACCACGACGGTGACTGACAAGAAGACCCGTGCCAGAATCTCTGATTAGAAATGAAATGCTACATTAACGCGAAAATGAAAGAAAAGAGGAAGGATAAGGAAGGATAACCATTGCATCGAATCGAGAAACAGGATTCAAGAAATCCTAATGGAAGTCGAAGAAAGAAATGAAGCCCATATAACGATTGCCTTCTTTATAAAGCATAGAAGTGCTTTAAGCGTAGTCGATTCCATTAGTGCCATAGGACGCACTTTGCATCGCCTTCTCGTAAGCTTGCCAGGTTTCGCTTCCCGATGGGGACCACGACCGCGACGCGAAGGAAGGAACATCTGTGCGTGACCCTAGCCGTTGTGAACACTAGTAGGGTGACTTCTTCAAGGCTAGGTTCGAAGCACCGTTTATGTCATAATTAACGATTTTACGAATTAACACAATACCGAGTAAGGTTACATCAAGGGACGCGCACACCTACGTATCTACATGCTTTATTGATGTTGTTGCTTCTGCTGCTGATGGTGACTCTGATGACTTTTGGATGACTCATTTTGAATAGGTGTGCAGCTAAAGCACACTCTCATTGTTGAAATTCCATCCTGTGACACATGGTGCGATAATGTTATATCTTGTTTACTGCATTATTTATATGTATACTTCATCCTTTGTATAGTATGTAATGTACTTATGTCAGTTGCCTTACCTGTGTTTCCCTTTCGTTATATTAGATGCAAAGCATCTTATGGCCTCCCTCCGCCGTGCGGCATCCACACCCCCACTGCGCATGCGCATCCTCCTCCCCTCCTCTCCTACACTTCCCGTGTCTTCCCTCTCGCACGCCTCATTCTCTTCAGGCGCTTCGCCGTGCTCCCGAGCGGGCTGCAGAAATTAAGCGCCTTTTCCTCTTTTCATCTCCATTCGAATAAAAAACAGCAAACATTGAATGCTCGCCTTCTGTGCCTCGGTGTGCTGTCCTTGTTGGCCTGTGCTTCCACCTTGTCCTTTTCCTCCTCAACAAGACCTGCGATGGTCTTGTTGAAGTTGAGGATTTTCTCGTGAGGAAGCGACTTTGGGAGAATAGGGTGGAGCATTGCGGAATAACTGTCTTCCGATACTCCGAGAGTCTTGATGGCGTGCATCTGGGACTGCACATTGTCGTAGAGGCATTGAAGTCCTTGAAGATTGTTGGATGATCGAAGGGGTTGCATGTCGATTAGTCGCTGCATGTGAGCCTGAATTATCACATCGGTCTTGGCAAATCGGTGTTTCAAAACGTCCAAGACTTCGCAGTAGCAGCTTGCAGTTGCTCGAAGACTCGCGATAGCTAACACCACGTCGCCGGTCAAGAGGGAACGTAGATAGGTGAACCTGTCTACTTCGGTGAGCCACCGTTGTGTGTCGGTTGGTTGAATTCCTCTCAAAAAAGCATCCGCAATGATGGTTGGCCGTCGAACTTCATGAGGTCGACTTGCGGAAGCTGGACGGCAGGCTGGTGCGTGCGTTGCACGGGTTCGGTTGGCGTTGCCGGTAGTGCATGGTTCTCGGATTCCTGAAACTGACGTAGCCTTTGCTTCAGTTTCGTGGACGTCGCTGTGGCTCGGTCGTTGTAATGCACAACCCGCTCAAACTCTGTCTCCGCTTCCGTGGTTGACAGCAGAGGGACGATGTCTGAGTAAGTTGCTCTCAAGTCGGTGCGAAGTTGATTGAGGCGTTCGTTGAAAATGCAGAGTTGCTCCTCCGTAACACTCTCTTGAGCGAGTGCTGCCTCTATGTCGTTGAGAAGGCGCGTTAAATGCGATCTCTCGGCTTTGCGCTTCAGCTTGAGAGCTTCCATGCTTCGACTCCGCGTTGAGCAGCTATAGGTCGGTACGTTGATTCCGTAGAAAGGAAGCCCATTACCCGGGGGTCATCGATGTGGTTGACTGTTCGGATGAGTTTCGGCGCAACTTGAAGAAAATCAAGAGTCGCGATGCGTAGAAGAAGGGTTTATTTACAATAAACAGCAGCCCGACTCCATGGGTTGCTTCTGATGCGTGCGGTTCAGATGCACGAGTGCGATCTTCGTCTTTTTCTTTGTCTCCCTTTTTTAACAGTGGTCATAGCGCTAAACTTTCAGCCATGTTAGTGTTCTACTTTCAGTAGTTAGCATGCATCTCATATGTGAATGCAGTACACGCTCACCATTGTATGCGCTACATATCTGGCGCATACATTAATTTGTGTAGGTCTCACAGGAACACCACGTCTTGTGATTCACAACGAACATTTTCCCGAGTCTTGTTAAAGGCCAACACAATGTCGTCAGTCTTTAGTCGTTTATCATTCCTCGTAAGAGCTTGCAATGCCACCTGTACATCTCATCACCGTGTCAGATTTCTCAAACGTATTGTATTTGAGAAGGCTCTGACACGCATAACTGACACCTCATTCGCCATTTCTGTACGCGATTTAACATTTTCATCCCCCTCTTACTTAATGGTCCGAAGTTGCTTAAAATATTAAGAGCCCGTGACTATCACCGAACGGGCTCTAAACATTTTGAGCACCTTCGTACCGTTAAGACAGAGGGGGATGAAAATGCTAAATCGCGTCCGGAAATGGCGAATGAGGCGTCAGTTATGCGCACGATATCGAATCATCTCGAACGTGTACACCTAGGATACATCACTTCATCATGGAAACAAGTGGTAAGCAATCACGCGTCGACCTATACCTGAAACATAAAAAACAACTTAACCAAAGTATACCTTATTTGTACCGTTAATTATTACATAAGACGATGTATAATAAATATCAGAAGCCAAACACGGTGCCCTAAAACTGTCCTGCAGACCATCGACTACATTATAATTCTGGCCCTTTGGACTATAAAGCGGTTGAATATTACCTGCCCTTTGATGGTCCAAGGGGGAAGGTACCATTCCATAATTTTAAGCCTATTGCCCCTTTTAACGTTTCATACAGCAGTATTACCAAAACAAGTGACAAGTAGTTGTATGACTTGCATTGATCGCTGCCAAAAAGCCCCCGCGATAATCTTGCGCTCACGTGCTATGCAGTGAAGGCGAGGCAAAGGCAAACTTTCTACAGCCTTGTGGTTATTCGGTGACAAATTTTTTTTCTCGCTTAAAACAAGAAATACTCTTTTCAAACATTCTCTATGTAATACCAACAAAACAAAGTACACAAAGATGTATAAGCTATATTTTTACTTGGATCGTTACATTGCGAAAATGAAGGCGCAATATGAGTCAAAATGTCATTTTTTCCAAATTTGACACAATATTGTGCCAATGTTTCGGCTTCATTCGCTAACGCAGCATTTTGATCACTCATTATAGGAAGCTATAAGCCCCGCGATGGGAACATATTATTCCCTAAAAAATATGTATTTTTCTAAAACGTGCTACACATGCAGCATTTTGCAATTTCTCTTCGAGACCGAGAATAGTGAAATTTAAAACAAAAATGAATAAATAATCAAGTCATGAAAAGCAGCGCCTTGAGATAAAGGAAACAATCGTTTCAGAGTAATTCCTCAAAGCAGTAATTTTACATAAATTATCTAGCGCGACACAGTTTCACTTTCGTGCCCAAAGTTCGAAGCGCCCTTTAGGAAACAAAATTTCTTCCCGAAATATAGCGCCTCAATAACAACTGCTCACATCCACATATACGAGCACAATTTTTCAGCATGATATATATATATATATATATATATATATATATATATATATATATATATATACCGTAACGACATACACTTATTGAACAATAGTACAAGGTTATATAGACCGCGAGGGATGACGTGACAACACGGCACCTTTCTCAGCAGGGCAGGCAGCGTCGTGCTATAACATTTCTTCCACCTCCCTTCCTAAATTGTGTTCACTTAATGTTCCCCTGCTTGAACCAGTTTGGTAGCTTGCGCTGATTTGTGCTCCTGCGAAATGGTGCAGCCTGCACTGGATTAGAAAGTGTCGGCAGAGATGCTGGTGATGGCTCTGGGACAGGTTGCAGTGAGGACTCAGCGCGATCAGTGGAAACTGTACTGCCCTCACGAAATGGCTGCGGGCTGACGGCTCGAAGTCTCCAGCATCTTATATACTGTGCACTTTTGCGTGGCTCTGAATCGCTTCAGCCAGCCCTGGTGACTGAACAAATCGCATTTCGAAGTGCCATCGTTCTTACCACATCGTACAGCAATCATCACCCGTAAACTACATAATTCAGCCACTTCGCCGTCGTCATATTAGGGACGCCGTGGACACGAGTCTGTTCATATAGACCACCTCAAGCCTTCTCACGACCTTACTGTAATATCCTGCCCCTAATTCGCCAGGATGGCAGTTTTGCAGGAGCGAAGATCAGCGCCGTTACCAAAGGCAGAGGCTGCTACTCTAAGGCAGAATGGAGACGTTCGAGTTCGTGCATCTATACACTTGCATCTACTCTGCGGTTACCATTTGAGGCACTATGAGAGTTTCTACTGTTTAATAAAGAAGCGCTACGCCGCATCGCCCTATTTTAAGTGGAACAACTACGCATAAGACTTGCAGCACACTGAAGAATATGTTATGAAAGCATCAAAATTACCACACAGACTCCCCTCGCATACACTGTAGGATATCAACTTTAGTGTTGTACGATTTATTATGTTTCCATTCAGCTCACTACAACAATACCTGCTTGATAAATGAATAATAATACAGAGCGGTAGAAGTAATAATGAACAAGTAGCGCATGGGTTTTTTTTTTACAACATTTTGAGAACTAGCCCCTGAAAAAATGTGGTAATCTTTATTTATTTATTTGCGTTTCCTCCCAGACACAAGGTAGATATAACCATCAGTACCTGGTGGTACACACACGTATGTGCTTGGATCACAACGAGCTGCAACAAGAAAAAAACACGGACAATTATGTGCCATCGACCGCAAGCAAAAACGGCACATCAGCAACACATCGCATTTTGGGAACTGAAATGTTTCACTCCGATAAATGTTTTTTCGGAAACGATACATTCATACAGAACGGTCAACGGACGGTCACTGCGCTAAAGATGGGAATGAAAACAAATCGTTCGGATCGCTAGATAGGCACCATCTTAATCGCCTTTGCTTCAGAGTACATATATCATAAATACGCTTGCGCTTTAGCTAGACGCAGCAATATTGGTTGAGTCAGACTTTTCCCCTATGCGCCATTGGGCGTTGAAGCGATTGAGACGCCGAAAAAAGCCACCACGGCTACTGGTTGCCACCTCACGATCTACACCCGGAGCAGTGCGCCATCTACACCCGGAGCAATTCTCTCGCAACTATCTCCCATCATCTGGGTCCTGGCTTGTTCTCCGGTCTGGGCACTCATGAGTCTGACGACTGGATGATATTGTGCAAACCTGTCAGCACCAGTCCCATGTTCAACCGGATGAATTTGCTCGTCAGCCACCATTTAGAAAAGAACTTATTTTTCTACGTGAAATTCAAACAAGCTCTATGAGGCACATCGACGGTCGCAGTGTGGCACACAACTTTGTTGTTTGAAATGGAATTTGTGAACGACGCTTCCGAGAATTTCAGAAAATTTCCACAAAAAAATATTTTTATGGGAGCGTTCTCTCAGTATGAAAGTGTATTATTTTTGCGGAAACAGAGACAATACATTCCGTACGATATTATACTGTAGGTTATTCTAGGTAGCGCGGCGCGGAAGCGCCAGTGTCATTTTTTTGGTCGGTGCTCTCGCGGCAGCCGCATTGCGTGCACTCGCCGCGCGTCAAGTTTTTCGCTCAGCGGCGTACCAACTCGTTTGCGAGGGGGGGCTGGCGTCGCTCACTCATTCCGCCGCATATATATATATATATATATATATATATATATATATATATATATATATATATATATATATATATATATATATATATATATATATATTGTGCCGCAACGGGTAACGCGACCTTTATAAGGCCCTGAAGGCACGGTGAAGCGACGACACCCGAGGCAGAGATCTCACAATCAAGCAGCGTTCCCACCACCGATGAAGATGACGAACACTCATGATGGTGAACATGCATGAAGAGGGTAGATGTGCCTAATGAACGACCACACTAACTTCCCCCCACGCGAGAGCAGTCATCCTGACCGCAGTTTAAAGCGAAGAAGAACGCCTTGTGAAAGGCTTCATGCGCGATACGTGGACTATCTCTGCGGCCCGGCAGCGGCGGTCCGCTGGAAGAACAACGGGTGCCACGCGATAGTTGACGGGAGACGTTTGCTCCAAGACCGTGTAGGGGCCAATAAAGCGCAACTGAAATTTGTCGCACAAGCCAGGAGTGCGAACGGGTGTAAGGAGGAGCACTTCATCGCCAGGGCTGAAGGACACGGCGCGATGAGATGCATCATAGTCAAGCTTGCGGTCCTGTTGCCTTGCTTCAGTGTTGACGCGGGCCAGCTGGCGACAATGAAGCAGCCGGGACACGTATTCTTCACTGGTGGATGGAGATGGTTTAACAGGCGCAGAGAAGAAGGAAACGTCGAGGAAAGAAGAGGGCAAACGACCATGGACGAGATAGAAGGGGGAGTAACCGGTTGTACGCTGTACGGAGGTATTGTACGCGAAAGTCACAAATGGCAAAATTGCGTCCCAGTTTCTGTGATCCGGTTGGATATACATGGCTATCATGTCTGAGAGCGTGCGATGAAAGGGTTCAGTCAGCCCGTTCGTTTTCGGATGGTAACTAGAGCTTGTTTTGTGGGTGGTGCCGGATGCCTTGAGCACTTCGTCAACGAGTTGTGAAAGGAATACCTTTCCACGGTCGCTCAGGATGACACGGGGAGCACCGTGACGAATGATTAGGGCTCGGAGCATAAAATCAGCAACTTCGGAAGCTGATGCAGAAGCCACGGAAGCTGTTTCGGCGTAGCGTGTCAGATGGTCGACAGCTGTAACGATCCATCGATTACCGGTGACTGTCATAGGAAGCGGACCGTAGAGATCGATGCCAACTACCTCAAATGGTTCCAGCGGACACGGGAGTGGTTGTAGTTGTCCGCTTTGAGCTGATGTGGGGAGCTTTCGACGCTGACAAAGCGTGCACGAACCAACGTACTTCGCTACACTTGTGGACAAGCCCGGCCAGTAGTAGTGACATCTGATGCGATCGTACGTTTTCTGAAATCCCAAGTGTCCAGCGGTCATGTCGTCGTGGTATGCCTTGAGGATTTGAGAGCGAAGAGAGCGAAGGAGAACGGGCACCCAGCGTTGACCGTCAGGATGGTAGATATGACGGTACAGGACGCAGTTGTCGAGCTTGAATTGCGTCAGCTGTCGACGAAGACGGGCGTTAGGGGGCCGAGAAGTCCCGTCAAGGCGGTCCATAAGGCGGCGGCAGTAAGGATCGGCGCGTTGGTGAGATAACAATGAACCACACTCTTCGAATAAGTCGGGCCCATAGTAGCTAAGCATGAAACGTGTGGAGAAGGTACGGCCGAGAGCTCGTCGCGTGCGGTAGTGGTGGTGCCGTTATATGGTTCCGAAGGAAGCGGGCAGCGCGAATGTGCGTCGGCGTCTTGGTGTTTTTTCCCCGACTTGTATGTAATACTGAAGTCATATTCTTGCAAACGAAGAATCCAGCGACCAAGGCGGCCAGACAAGTTCTTGAGTGTCGAGAGCCAGCACAAGGCGTGATGGTCTGTAACCACAGTAAAGTGGCGGCCGTGAAGGTAAGGTCGAAACTTCTGTACAGACCAAACGACGGTTAGGCACTCCTGCTCGGTGATGGTATAATTCTTTTCGGCCGGTGTCAGTACACGGCTGGCGTATGAGACGACCCTCTCGCGTGAACACTTGTCTCTCTGTAGTAGAATACCACCAATACCATGACCACTAGCGTCCGTGTGCAGGAGGCGATCGCCATGGTGGGTGAAAGGGCTGGCTAGGCGCACTCGGTGTCATCGAAGCCAGGTGGGCAGGCGTCGAGTGTGCAGACATCGATTGCACGACACCTGGTGAACCAGCGACGACTTGTGCGTACGTTGGGTGGAGTTGAGGGGTCTTAGAGTCCACATACGCTGGATCGGCCATGGACGCCAACTCCTCCTTGATCACGTAGCGCAAAAGAATGCTGGAGGCGTGAGGTGGACTCGGGGTCACTGATAGGCCAAGAGATTGTAGCTCTTCCCGTATGATCGCGCGGATCATAGCACGCAACGAGGGATCGGCGGTGGCGGTGTTGTCAGGGATGTCCGGCGGCAACCGCTGGGACTCGAGTTCCTCTAGGCGTTGGCACGTGGCAACAACGTCGGCGACTGTTGTCGGATTCTGAATGGCCAACGCATTGAAGGCGATTGTGCCGATGCCTTTCAGCAGATGGCGAACCTTCTCTGATTCGGTCATGGAGGTGTTGAAACGGCGGCAAAGAGCAAGCACATCCTCAATGTATGAGGTGTAGGATTCGCCAAGTCGTTGCTTGCGAGCGTCCAAGGTCTTCTTTGCGAGGGCAGAACGAACTGCGGCAGTGCCGAAAATTTGGCGAAGCCGTTGCTTGAAATGGGTCCAGTCCGTGAAATCAATTTCGTGATTAAAATACCACGTTTTCGCCACGTCCGTGAGGTAGAAAGAAACACGGCGAAGCATCCTAGTTGTTGGTTGAACTCACTCGGTCGTAGTGGTCCAACCAATCCTCCACATCTTCACCTCGAAGTCCGTCGAACATGGGGGGACCACGCTAGTGCCCACTGATAATCCATGGTGGATAGGCCGCGGTAGTCGGGGAAGTGGCGGTAGATGCAGGTGCGCCGGTTGGCTCGTCCTGAGGCATGGTACCGGACACCTGGTACAGACGGCGACCTGAGCGGAGCTCCAGGAGGTAGAGCAGGATGGGAGAGGAAGGAAGATCGCTTAGCAGTCTCCACCACTCGTTACGCAACGGTTAACGCGACCTTTATAAGGCCCTGAAGGCACGGTGAAGCGACCACACCCGAGGCAGAGATATCACAATCAAGCAGCGTTCCCACCACCGATGAAGATGACGAACACTCATGATGATGAACATGCATGAAGAGGGTAGATATGTATAATGAACGCCCACAATATATATATATATATATATATATATATATATATATATATATATATATATATATATATATATATATATATATATATATATATATATATATATATATATATATATATATATATATATATATATATGATTTGAGGTGATTTTTTATATTCGTACAGCTGATCAGATGACTTGCTTTTCAAAACTGTTTGTTCTAGATCAAGGAAGAATCTGCACAAACAGATTGTGAAGGCTGGGCCGCCCTATACCGCGACCACACTGCAGTGTTTAATAACATATTGGAAATATTGCCATGAAGTTTAAAAAAGTACGCCCAAATTTAACCTGATCATCTGAGCATTGCATCAGCAAACTTCCCAGTCTTAGTTTGGCGTTGTAGAAATGATGAGTGTGAAGAACCTGCTGTGAGTGTGGTACCTTAAATTTTCACTTATTAAACAGAACATGTAGCTGACAAAGCTAGGTAGTTCACAGAAGTCTTCAAGATAAGCCGAGTAGTGCCAATTTCTTTACTGTTAGAGCCCTCTAATGTAGTATTTCTGAAGGAGAAGCTCAACTTCAGTCGAAAAATACTTAAGCAAACCACTTTGAGCTGGTTGTGTATAGTTATAGGATTATAAATGACTACGAATTTATATACTAGGTGTCGTTCCTTGCCCTCCTACTTTTCCCAGCTAGGGTGGGAGGTGGACGGAGAAGCGGTGAAATGGCCCTTTACTCCTCCCCTCCGGTTTCTCTAAGTAAATAACCTACGTAAACAATGTAAGCTCAGATTTTCATTGAAAAATTGTGGTTGATTATAACGTTAAACTACCCCGCATTGTTTCCGTCCGTATAGATCGTTAGCTGTTAATGATTGTTCGAAACTTTCTGCGTCATGCTCACAGCACCTGCTCGTAAAATGACGCAACAAATTACGCGTAAGTGATCCACCGCGTAATTACCACGCACTCATGACTGCGTAAAAAATATTACGCCAATGAACTATTTTCAATACGGCGTATTGTTTGTCATTGGTTCTTCGCTATTCGTCAAAAATTTTTCAATGTGCCATAAACTCGCCTCCTTGTTACGCGACGTCACACGTCTGCGAAAACTCGCGGCGTTAAAATGATGTGTGCACAGTAAGGAGCACATTACTGCGTTGAACAATAACATTTTTTTTCTAAATAGCCAGACAGTGTCTCTTTCTAAACGTAGTTTAAGAAGGCTGCCCGCCAATCACATTGACAGCGGCAGCTTATAGCAGCTGGCGAGATGGATTCATATGCGTATAATAGATACTTTCAGTTGTATAACGATGTTGAGCTGTTTTTGCACGTGTACTACTCACTCATCCTTGCTGAAAGAGAAGTAGAGAGAGAAATAAGCATTATTAGGAACAGACACAATCCTTTGCAGGTAGGCAGTCTTCTTACTACAGAAAACCATGGACGCTGATGATCTCCCTGGTGAGGTATATCAAGTAATGGGGCAAACTTGAAAGCTGTGCTTCTCAATGTTCTCGAGTCCACTGCCTTATTACAAGCCGCCGCGATCGCTGCAGGCTACCATATGATAAGCCAAGTGAAGTAGGCTAATCGGAGACTAAAGTGAGAATCTATTGTAGCTGTCCTGGCTAGCCACAACGAAAATGGTGGACACTTCTGCACACTCATCAACTTACGGCACCTTGAATATGGATCTGTGGCGATGCTATTCGTTTTAAAAGAAAAAAACTGGATTTCCTGAAAAAGGAGAGCGTTTGATCGAGCTATACAACGTTTACTGGTTCCCGCTCATATTTGCGTCGCTGATTACTTCAATTTCAGGCCAGGCAGAACAAAATAAAGTCATGACTGATGTAATGTTTAGAGCCCCAGCTGAGCTATAGCCCCCTCTGCAATGCTCGAGCGCAAGACGCACAAGCGTGGAAGAGGCAGCCCGCACAGCAGGTAGGCTAAAGTGCGTGGTCATGACATACGGAGGACAGTCGTCACAGCAGAATCGTAGGACAAGTTTTATTACAAAATTACGTTATTGCTGCGTTCAAGTAAAACTTTGCATGACTTGTTAGTTTCCCAGTCTGCAGCCGACAGTGACCACTGTCGAAAGTGGGAAAGCTCCGCCCCCCTTGCCCCCCCCCGATAGATACGCCTATGTTTTCGTTTGTGCTTAAGCACAAAATCTGTGTCAAGCAAGGTTGAACGTAGCTTCTAGGGTTTCATGAGTAGCCATGACTTCGTATCTATTACACATTGTGCAGGATGCTGGTACTTTTGACGGTTGTATAGCTAACCCGTAGTGAAAGTGTACGTGCATCAGAATGCATCAGTGCATCAGGTATCCATAACGCTTGTTTCATTGCCAAAGTTTGTTAGTAGTGAAACATTAGAGGCTTGCTATAGATGGTACTGTGATTGTAGGGATGCTCATTATTTGGACATTTATGGTAAGCTTTAAGCAAAGGGTCGGGCAGGATCAGCACATCATCAGCTTGAAGCATGCCTATAACAGGTCCTGATGACTGCGAAAATCTATCGTTACCGATACGGCTGGGCGTATCACTTGAATACACGCCACGAAATTTTGTCACGCAGTCTTTGCTCATGTCCTACACGGCGGCGAAACGCTACTCTTTTTTCTGCAGGGCAATTTCGGTGGTTACATACTGCAGAGTGTATTTAGGTGTGTTTTGCCTGTGAGATTACTGCACCACAAGGGCTATGAATATCCTCATCAGCAGCAATATAAGTGTCCACACTGCGAGGCAAATGTCTCTCCCATGTTTCGCCAATCAAAGCGGTTTTGTGCTTGCTTCGGCCACGTTGTCTCCGCGCACTTCTCAGTCTCATCTGCCGAAGTAACTTTCGGCCGTCTTCTAGCACGTTTGCCTTCCCTAGAATCTTCCGGTAAAAAATTCGGCAGATCCCACGTACCGTGGGAGTCGATGTTATGCGAAGCATGCGGCGGGTAGGTGACTGTGGCGTAACTTTTTTTTACTGAGCGACACGTTACAAAATGACGCTAAAGATTTTTGTATATTTTATACGCACATATATATATATATATATATTGAAGAGCTACATATGTGTTATATAAGTAGTTGTTTCCGGTTGGGTAACGCTGCCAATGATAATGTGGGTATTGCCAACACTAGAAGCGGTAAGCTGATATGTAGTGCTTATACGTGTCCCGAGAACGCACGCGCGTTTCAAGAACCCGTGTGCATGTGTGCAAGAAGTTCTTGACAGTTCTTGAAGAAGGGCATCATCACCGTGATCAGTGAGCACCAGCAGCTGGTCACGACTTAATTGTTATAGGATGCGGTCGCGATCGTGGTGAAGAGGGGTCCATGTGTATTGAGGTATGTGGTATAGTAGAGCTGTTGGAATTCGTAGATGCCTCGGTCATTTCGTCGACAAATTGTCTGTCGGCAGAACCGACGACATGTCGGAACCTGAAGCCACCTTTCGCGTTGGTGAGGCATAGGCCGTCGAGACTGGTAGGCCTGGGTAGTGCTAGGTAGACCAACATCAGTGGATGGTGTTTGTCCTATTCGTAGACTACCTGGGCGTATGTGGCCTACGTAGCCTAGTCTACAAATGGCTGTCAATCAATCTGACATCATCCTCGGTCAGCATGAGGCCATCGCCCAGCCTCTTAAGAAATGAAGAGGACACTTCGTCGTTCTGGTGGACGAAGTGCACTTCGAAGTTACTATCATATGTAACTTTCGTTAATGTATCCCTCCGGGGTCGAGCAATGCTTCAATATAGCTTGCCGAATCATAGGAATACAAACGTAATGTTTATTAGGCTGCTATGAAAGCGGAGCCAACACTGGAACTACAGACGTCAATCTGATATGACGCCCGTATCGTAGGAGTACACATCGCAGGAGTATCATGTAGTGTTCATTGCTTTCTTGTAAAATTAGATAGCCAGCACCACAACCACAATTGACGTCGCACCGATATTACGCCTGCGTAGGCTGTTTTTCCAAACCAATTTATAGAGCTGGCGTGGCTCAGTGGTAGAATACTTGATTGCCACGCAGAATACTTGGGTTCAATTCCTGCTGGGATCCTAATTTTCATTATTTCCATTCGTTGAGTCAACGTTGCCGATGTTGGTTTTACTGAACTCTCTAGCATTTAAGTTACAAATGTCTGTTCTCGCCGTTCCTGGGTAGACATAAACTGTCAATAACCTGTGGTAAACGGGTATGTGCCACACGTGTCTAGTGGAAAGGGTTTGACGACGTACGCGACAGGATTTTAACGTTATTTATGTCATGACCCGGCAGTCATATTCGTCAAATCCTCTTACCCTCCCATGCAAATTTTGGTCTACATCAAGTTAAGGAGGCGACCATGAGAGCACCCAGACGTAGGCGGCTAGATAGATAGATAGACAGATAGATAGATAGATAGATAGATACCTAGATAGAAACGCTCAAAGTGCCAGAGGTTCGCTAAGAAATGCTTCGCATTTAAAATGTGTTCCCTATGTGAACAATGTTAATGAGACCTAACAGACAAGAATGCCAGGGAAAGTATAGGGGGTGTTATTTGTAATAATTGGGATAAAAATGTGAAGAAACTAAAGTGGACGAAATCATAACTTCCCGCCGGCAGGGACCGAACCTGCGACCTGCGAATGACGCGTCCGATGCCTAGGAATGTTAGTCAGCGTTAATCGCAGCCATGGCGGCGAGTGTGGAACACTTCTTTTTTCTGCCTGCTTTCTGCTTCTAACAAAGAAAAACGAGCCGTTAAATGTCTTCTTGTTTCCTCCATGTGAACATTAGAGTTAACACGAGTTAACCCGGTCACCGAAGAAAACGCTGGAATCTTTTATGCCACAGGTGTAGATTGCCGACGTGCTCAATGGCTGAACGGATTACCGACAACCGACGACAGTGTTCGCCACTACCAGTGTACACGGTGTATTTCTGGTGCGGTAACTTGACGTTTCGCCCGAATAAAGACTTTCGTGTTGAATACACTCACTGTTGTTTTCTTCAACGTTACCACCACGCGGCAATATCGAAGGTAGATGGGTTTCTAAAAACAATATCTTAGGAGATGACGATTATACGCACCGGCGAAACGAAAGCATTACAAGAATGCTTGCAATGAATGATTTGCGGGCGGAGCCGCTAAAATGAAATTGTATTTTACCTCCATCAACACAGGGACAGAAAGCCTTGTATTGTCCGCTGTAGGCTCTGATGCTACACTGCGCTCCTAATACTGCGAGAGGTTGGCAAGTTGCCTGAGAAGTCCATAACGGAATCAAGCAGCAATATCCATGAGCACATTGGCTGGTGGACTCGCACTCGCTGAACCATGGCTTATTCTGCAGTATAAAAGTAATTTCATCATTCACTTCCATAAAATTATTAACGGGGAATCATTGCAAATTCTATTTGGCTATTTCTCGAATACAATGTTCTTTAGGTGTGCCGCAGTCGTATTCAAATATATATAGCCAAGCCCGCACCCATAAATGTATCGGCTGCTTCATGTACTGCCAATTGCACTAAAACTGGCAAATTACGCAAAACTTAGGAGCCTGCTTTAATGGACGATCAATGAATTGCGTAAAAAATGCAGATGGAATAGCGGCGTGGCAATGTCTTCTTTGGATGATATTGTGTAATTTCCGCTTTATAAGCCATTCCAACCCTGTCTCACAAAATTATGCAATAACTTGGCTTTTCAAGCCCGATGGCATTGCTCTTCCAAGACAGGATTTTGACAGAGGTATGATACAGAAAAAAACGGAATGGCCACGCGGTGTCTGGAAATCTCGGTTCATAATTACTTATAACGTTACTGGCCTACAGATACACTTTTATTTTCACTATCACCAACATGTTCAAACACCATTCCTGCCAAATTACTACGGCTTCTAACTCTTTTTTCATTCGGTAATATAGGATATTATACAGTTGCAACCTTTGAATTCGAGCACATTATATAACAACAAATATTATTATTAACACGAAAGTGTTTTATGCCGGGGTCCACTAAAACTTTCATGACGTATTTCCGTCACGTAAATACGTCAGCGAAATGAATGCCATAAAATTGCAAAGAAAAAAACTACAAGAAAAGGTTTCGTTGACAGGAGTCGAACCCATGACCTGACGGCCCGCGACGACAGCTTGCGGGTGTTTAGCCCACTGAGCTACCGCCAAACACATGGCGGAGGCGACATGAACGCTTCTTTTATATTTCACACTTTCCTCTCATAGTGCTCCTGGATGGATGGATGGATGGATGGATGGACGGATGTATGGATGGATGGATGGATGGATGGATGGATGGATGGATGGATGGATGGATGGATGGATGGATGGATGGATGGATGGATGGATGGATGGATGAATGGATGGATAGGTAGATGGATGGATGCATGGATGGATGGACGGATGTTATGAGCATCATCTTTATAACGGGGCGGTGACATGTGTGCCACCAGGCTCGAAAAAAAAACGCGCCGTTGCTACGACTCTCCCATTCGGCGCGTTTCCAATAAAAGGGTAATTTCGTCAACGCTTTAACACACCGCAAGGCGGTGGCTTTAGCCCAAGCCTCACTCTTAGCATCCATGCTTATTTCAAAATAGCTCTCCGACGCTCGCCTGGCTGGCTGTCGCACCGCGTTTCCCTTCGCCCTGTGAGAATTAAGTGACGCTTGAGGAAAGACAAGACGCGCGTCGAATTTCCCATCGCGTTTCACGAAGCTTTCAAGGAGCACATATCGAGTATCAGTGTTTATTACGTGCTTGTCGATGCCATATTTGCGCGAGATTTCCCATATGCGGTGTCGGCGTATATATGTTAAATTATGATCATTGTTGTTAAGTTGTCCGTCCGGATATTGCCACTAGGCGTCAACGTGTGTGCGTCCACATCAAGCGGTGCTATATCTAGCAAACAACAGTAGACACTGTACATGCTCTCATATACCAATACACTATAAACAATCAACTACTTCTGTGACGACGCGCTTCACTTTCGTGTATTACCGATTCCTATGACAGAGGGATCAGCCCTATTTTTTGCAAAACTATGTGACCAATACCTCAACACTGGTCTGCATAGCAGTGTTTCAATTTTTTGTGTAAAACGTCGATCGACTCCACATGAAAATTTGTGACATTTCATGTCGCTTGCAAGAAGGTATGTGAAAAAGGTAAAAGAAGGCAGTTCAGCTCACATTACGTACATTATGTAATCGCCGCATCAGCGTGGTAGAGGAAATTAATTTTCCTGGGCATTTCGCAAGGTCAATTACAATTTCATATGGTAATGTGAGGGTGCGACATATGTTAATGTCGCACAGACAACGGTGTGTCATGTAGCGATTATTAGGAAACGATTATGATTCAGTTTGCATAGCTTTGAACGACGCCGAAGCAACTGTTAGCCCCTTCGTTTTTGCACGTGTATGCAAAGATTGTTTTGAACCATGCGCTGTTTTTATGCTTTCTTACGGAATTGCTCGTGGATCTCAACATGCGGATCTCAACATATCAAGTAAGCTTAGCTAAACATTACGGTGTGGCGCGGTTATGTTGATTGTGCTGTAAGCGGTACACGTAGCAATACAGTGTTGTAAGAAGCAATACTTCTCGTCTAGTCCATAAATGCCGGTATAGTCATGTTATGGCAAACTGCAGCGTAAAAAACACGCAACGGACGGTACACTGCTGAAGTGCGGAAAAGTGTACGTAGGCCGAAGTGGCAGATGCCTAAACGATAGGCTAGGGCAGCATGCAAACAATGTAACAAAATGCGCGTGACGGAAAGAATGTTGAAGGCTTCCTAGCCAGCCATTGTATGATGTGTCAGGATTGCGCACCCGAGCTAAATAACACATCCGTCATTAAGAAGAGCAAAACGCGAATCACCCGCGACATCATTGAAGCAGAAAAAGTTTCCTATTTGGCGGATAATTGTGTAAGCGTGCCGTCCCTACAAGTAACTGATAAAGAGTTGTCATGGCAACATGATGTCTTGGCAACATTAACTTCATACGGAACCTCAACGGCGGCGGCTAATCACCCTGATGTGTCCATGTAAATGATCTCACGATCAAATGGATAAGTATGCCACGCGATGCCAGCCGTAATGATAATGGAAATCGGAAGATAGCGGAGAGTATGACAGTTTAGCGGAGTGTATGAATATAGCTGAGGGTGAGGGGTGACCGATACCACAGTCGATTTCAGATGAAATCAGTTGACCTTCACGGGTCGCATCATCAACTGAAACATCAACTCATGGGACCTGGGCAGGTAACATCATCAGGGACAATCAGTTAGAGGAGCTGGGTAGATACGAAAAAAACATGGCTGATCTCTCTGTCATAGGAATCGGTATAACACGAAAGTAAAACGTGCCTTCACAGACGTAGCTGAGCGCTTGTTTTGGATTGTTTCGCCTCGAGGGCGAAGGAATGAATGCTATAGCAACAAGTTGTAATGTCACGTGAAGAACGGCAAGCAGCTCAAAACTTGCAACGCACTGCTCAAGCAGAACGGACGCACGGAACGAACATACACAGGATGAGCGTGAACTAACAGCTGTCAGAGCTCGACAGTCAAAGCGCGCTGCTCAAATACACAGGAGGACGCACGAAACGAACGCACAAGTATACACAGGATGAGCACGAACTGTCACAGTTGTAACTTATTTGTTGGTGAGCAGCGTGCTCCTTTCGCAAAAGCGGCCGCTGCAGTGAGCGAAGCGACCTTCGTGCTCTCTGTAAGTTCAGCGCAAACTTGCGGTGACAGCGCAAGACGTACAAGATACGCGCGCGCAGGAGCGACCACGCCCTGTAGACGCGCCCGCTCATCTCAACGCGTGAGGCAACGCGCGCCGTTCCGCCGTTCGAGCCATTCGCGCCATCTCGCTAGTGATAACGAAAACACGCTGATGTACCGCGACCTCTGAGCACAGCCACCGGCAAATGGCGTATATAAATAGCACGCCGTTAGTATGTCGAAGAACGTGCCGTCTGTGGCGGAGTCGCTGTGCGCTGGGGATAGATGGGTCGTAAGTTCGATTCCGGGTGACGGAACTTCTTCTTCTAGTTCTTTCTTTGCCATATGTTAGTCGTTATATTTTAGAACGTCATATCCGTGACCTAAATGCGTCAGTGGGGCCGTGGTGGACGCCGGCAAAAAACACTTTCGTGTTAAAAGTCTAAAAGCGCGGCCGTAGACGACAACGGATTAGACGAAGGAATGAGGTTAAGAAACTTCCAGTCATAAAATGAATTCAGATTGCACCGGGTGCGTTGTAGATTGTTAGAGCATGCCTTCATCGTTCAGTGGACATAATAGCGGATGATGAAGCTTATGATGATCATGGTACATTATTGTAAAGTCCGAAATCAATGGTCAGTGCTACAATACAGTACAATAGCGTGCGTACTGTTTGCACAACCACCCATGGCTTAGTAAATAAAGTACTATTGATATCAGGCATCAGACATCCCCTTCAGCAGTGGTGTGTACAATTGTGCACATCCACATACGAGGCGCGTCATTACCGCCTGTTTCTTTAAATAGCATGCAACGCAGCGTGCACATTCGTGCAGACTTGCTGAGTGAACAACTAGTGGTCATTGAAATTCATTTGGGTGCATATTGCCGCAGAGGATCACTTTGCTGGAGACACTACTATGTTCGACGATGGTTCGATGTGCCGCGTTCCAGAACCAACGCCATGAGTGTTTGTTTTTTGCTCAAAGCTAATGCAGCCTAAAACAAATTTTGCATGCATTTCGGGCTTAATATTCCATTATTTTAAAGCAAGGATTGAAGTTGACTAATTGCAGAATAATAAAATATTGATTACCCGCTAATACCATTAATTACTGAAACTCACACAAAACAACACATACCTTCATTTTCTTTCATGGAATGTAGGACTGAGTGCCTTGGAACCGCGCCATGCGAATTTAACGGTCCATAGAAAGCAAATGAGATTCAGATGGGCCAAGTGGAATTTTTAGGTCAATCAATCTAATTCTGGGGCGATATGGAAATAGGTAACATAAGGGCCAGTTTGCGGGAGAAAATTGACATTAGCTGGTCAGCGTGCACGGGCTTGCGTCTCAGTAAGCGTTTTCAACTAGTCACCGAACATCGCAGCTTCACGCCATAGCAGAATTCCTCCTCTCGGAAAGGTGGCATAACATGCGTGTTGCACCCGATTGCTGTTTACCAGTTCTAAGTTTCACCATGCAAACTACTTGCAGCTTCTTGTTCTGAGGACACGTGTGACGGCACGCAGGGCTCCGTTTCGTATGGCCTGGACTGCGGGACCACACACTGGCCTAGCATATAAGACTACTCCAAAACAGCGACTGCATTTTGTAATGCCTTCAAGACTTATCAAGCGTACAACCAAAGCAGAAAAATCTTTCCAATTAATCAAAATGGAAGCGCAGGCGGCTTCTAAAAATTTCGTTTTCATGTCACTTTCGTGCTCTCGAAGCAGCCGACGCAGCCACGGATACCACATGATGCACCATAGCACGTCAAACCTACTACGACCCCAGCTTTTAGAGCGCTGGCCATCAGCCCAATATAATTTGTTGTCAATAAACAGTACAAATTCGCACACAGAATATTATCATATACATAAATCATTTCAATGATCATACAGTAAGTCTGACATGGGAAAGGTCGACACGACACGAGAGGTGGTCACGACACGTTAGGAGCTGTGTCATCGTTGACAGGGCCCCATGGGTGTGCGGGCTCTCCCTCTCTCTGAACAAACATGCGTGGAGGGAGGGTCATCTGGTGGCAGAGGAAATGACGAAATCTCACGCCATCTGATTGCGCTGCTAAAGGGGCGCTGTAACAGTTTTTTCGCCCTCTTCTTTACCTCAAGTAAAAACGAGTTTTAAAGCTTATGGATAGGGCTCCATGTTTTCGGTTTTTTCAGACCTATATACTCCGATTTCAAGGGCCAATATGACCTGGACCAACACCAACTCACCCAACGTTTTATTATACCGGTTCTGTTCTTTATTAAAAGGGCAAGTTCTAAGTGTTCATCCTTCTGGTTTGACCGATTTAAAGTTTACCGCGCGTAGCTGTATTAGGCGACGCAGCTGTATTGTGCTCCGACTTAGCTTCCCACATCCAGAAGCTTCACAAGGACTTGCAACTCTCCAACCCAAAATTCAAGGCGCTTCATTCAATGATCCGCGCCACCTACTCAACAACGCTCTGGAGGATGGAATCAGGACGAGCTCGTTAAACGTAGGTCAAGATTTTGTCGTGCACTTTCCTGGCCTATTGAGTCGTCGCGGGAGCTGCGTCGTAGGTTTGGTCTTCTGCGCTTGGCCATGGGCATGTCCTTGAAGTCTTTGTGTCCATCGAGGTGGTTCTCTTTTTATGAAGCCCTAGAATATATTTTTTTGACTACTCGCTCGCCATTTTCTCTTGGGAAGTTACAAAGCCAAGGGAACGGATTGTGAGAAGCTCATGACTTATTTTATCGCCTGACGCTGTACACGACTTGCTTGTTAATATGACGTTTCTGAAGATCAATTCGTGTGCCGTGCTCTCAATCATTAAGGAACTTGAGGCAGAGAGTACCCTGGCACACCAAGTTTATCCCATACTGAGGTTCGTTTGCACACACTCATCAGTCAATGGCGTGATCCAACCGAGGTCTTCGCATCAGGTATATCAAGTCTGTCCGACCTCCTTGACGAGAATGGCCGTTTAACGACTGTCGCAGGCATTCACAATACTACGCTGCTGTCACCGAACTGTGGAGACCGGCATCTGAGAGGAACCTGTGCGATCAACTCCAGTACACCAAAGAATCGTTTTGGTACTGTGTTCAAATTGTGAATCCAAATATCAAGCACGAGCTGCCCTGCGCGTTCCAAACCTATGCGCCTATTTTTCAACAAGTGCTTCTTGAAACTGACGACATGAGCCAGCTCCTGAGTGTTGTTGCGAACTATCAGTGCTATGAAATATATAACATTGTTCAACCCCTGTCGTTTCGGAGAGTTCACAATGTCCAGTGGCCGGTGCTTTCTCGCTGCGCGCTGCGTCTTTTGGCGCTTCGTGTTCCCATAGCGCTAACGCTGAAAGGGCATTTTGAAAGCTGAGAGTCGTCAATCGAAAGGAGCGCGCTTCGATCACTGACAGCACCCTCACAAAGTGTATTTTCGTGTTTTACAGTAAGTTTTAAGCTAAGGTTACTATACGCACAAATACAGGTGTTTTGTGTTCAAGTATTTCGCTTCTGCATATATGTTTTCGTGCATTCAACTTTTCTCTACGGCACGCCAAGTGTTTGGTATGTTTCGTTGAGATTCTTATAGATGTACATCATATATAAATGGCACATACATGGCATTGCAGCGTGTCGCGTAAGACACCATATAAAATCACTTGAATGGCTACGGATTGTTTAGTAGAAACATAACATCTTATTAGCTGCTAAGCATATCCCGGTTATAATTCACTCCAAGAAAATAAATAAAAGGGCTAAGATAATCTATTCACAGGACATCGTCTCTGTCCTTATTTCACATGTAGACTCAGAAGGCTGGTTTCTTAACCACATATTTTAACTTCAATAGAATCTTAGATTTCGCATGCTGGAAAACATAAGCGTTCAAATCATTATTCATAGCTAACAGTCATAAGGATTTATAGCGGAGAATCCTAATTGATCGATAATCATGTTTATAACATTTAAACTTTAGTGCAAAACGATCAAGGAGTGGCCAAAAAGTAACTAGCCGCCGATGGGCACCGCCCACTAAAACGGTCGTAATATTTTCAATATCATATCACCAGCGTTCCCCAGACATCCTAATGCTTAGGTTTGTATGCTACCTTGTTTTGAAGTTAATAATTTTGCAGAAGGAATTTTGCAAAGATTGCACCTCCACTATATAGTTATAGTAAAAATTTCAGGAATGTACGGCCACGAAAACCAGTGCAAGCGTGAAATTGAGATTAATTATGCACCCTCGAGGCATCAAGGCTCGGATTCGCTATCATTGCTGAATCTTCATAGCGGCGAATTTCGCCGTTCATTCTGGTAACATGTGTAGTAGGTGTGGCATATTTTCTTGCGACAACTGGCGTTCAAACACTCATGATTTATTTGGGACAAGTCTCGTTTAATGTTACCATGAAAGTGTTTTATGGCGGGGCCCACCACCTAGCCCCTGACATATTTCCGTCACGGAAGTGGAACCTACCCCTTCCTCCGGAGCGTGAGGCGCGAAACCACTCAGCCAGAGAGCGTATGTTATTCAGCTTACTAACGGCGAGCTATTTATATACACAATTTACCGTTGGTGGTATCCAGAGCTCGAGGGCTTCAGCGTGTTCTTGGTATTACTAGTGAGGCGACAAGAACGGGCATGGAGGGCACGCTATAAAGGGCGTCGCCCCGCGCGTTGGGATGCAAGCGAGCCTCTACAGGGGGTGTCTCGTGCGCGCGCTTATCTCGTGATGGGGGCTGTTTTTCGTCTTGTGCTATCACCGCAAGGTTTCATGGACGCTATAGAGAGAACGAAGGTCACTTGGCTATCTCCAGCTTTCGCGTTTCCGAAAGCAGCGCGCTGCACACGCAAAAAAACGCCAGGCCTGCGCTGAAACCGCAGCACAGTCACAGCGAAAGCTGGAAGAACGGCGTTTCTAGAGCCCGTTGTAAGCTCTCTTGGGGCTACAATACAAGTACACTAGAAAGGTACCCACTACGCCATAAATCACATTTTAGGGGCGAAGCTCCTTAAGGCGGCACCCGTTCGTCCCTCGTAGTCGTCGTGTTCGTAGTAGTGAGTAACAAGTCTTACGCTTTGACCTCCAAGGTGGTGCCGGTGGGAGATTTCTCCTGTGCGTTGTTGAACAATAAAAAATTCGCAGCGTGCGCGTTAACTAAAAGCCGAATTCTTCTGTCTCTCATTCCCCATTAGCAGCCATTGGCATGTTCCAGTAGGAAACGTTAGTAGAAGTAGAAGTGTAAGTGTTAGCTAAAAGCCGACTTCTTCTGTCTCTCATTGCCATTAGCAGCCATTGTTTACCTCCAAGGTAGTGCCTGGTGAGATTTCTCCTGTGCGTGATTAAACAATAAAAATTTTGTTCAAAACGCCGTTGATTGATGAAATAAACCAACGAAAGACGCCAGATGTTTTGTAAAAGCAGAACGAAAGAACGCCAGATGTTTTTCTTAAAGTGTAGTAGTAGTAGTTGCATGTAGCCACCTCGCCCGATCGTCAACGGGCGAGGTGGACCGGCAACGGCGCGAGGACCCTGCCGTACGAGAGTTAAATCACACTAAAAGACATACTTTGCGGGCGATACACTCTAGTGAGCTTTCAACTTTTCGTCTTAATGTACATGATAAAGAAATTATTTCTACGAAAAACGCAAGGCACACCTTGAGCAATATGTTTGGTTTTGGGACGCTAAATGGAACCATGAGGCGATGCGAAGCCGGAGCACTTGCACGATCGCGTTCCGTTGACTTTCGTTGGGCATGCTACCGACCTCGCGTCGTGGAACGCGCGTCCTGTCTTCCCTCTAGCCTTGCCTTTAATTCGCACAAGGCGAGCGGGGAATGCGGTCGCTCTTGGCGCTCTTTCGCTCGGGAGCGGACTTCTTCCTTGCATTTCACCGATCACAAGTGATAATGAAGGGACCACGTAAACCAACAGTACAATAAAAGTTTGATGTTTAATATATACACGATGTTTCACACTCTTTATATTATGTACTGGGCGCATTTCACGGAAGAGTTTCACGGTTTACAGATGATTCCCTCCGTAGCTTCGCCCCACTCATCATCATTCACCCCGTGGATATGCTGTGATTTTTTTTGTGAAGTTGGGAAGCCCCTACTAAGCCATTATTCGCCATTCTGTGGAGAAGCAAGGCACCAGCTACACGTCTGTAAGGCACTATGTGCACTTTGTTAACGCGACGACTGATGACGAGGAAGAATTATGGCTCAGCTCTTTGTAGTGCGTTGGAAGTTCTAAACGGCCCACCAGTTATGTAATTTGCATTGGGTGACGCCCGGTCGCTATTTCCCTCTCCCGTCATGCTTTATAACATCCGCTGACGTGGGAGAGAGATGGGGGGGGGCGAAGAACTTTCTGAGACCCCGAGGAAATGGGTCATGCGCTTATGGGCTTCCTTGACAACCAATACAAGTGCACTTTCAGAAGCCACGGAAGTGGCTATTTCGCGCAAAGAAAACACAAGGGATGGGTTAAAGGTTGCGCTCCCCTTAACCCTCCCCTTGTGTTTTCTTTGCTCGAAATAGCCACTTCCGTGGCTTCTGAAAGAACATGAACCGAATAGCCCAACAACGTTTGCTTCTGGAATACAAGTGCACTTGCGATGAACCCACTACGCTATAAATCATTGTAATTTTACTGAGACCCCGAGTAAATGGATCATGCCCTTATGGGCTTCCTTGGCAAGCAATACAGGTGCACTTGCGAGGAACCCACTACGCTGTAAATAATTGTAATTTTTAAGAAGTAGGGCAGCAGGCAGTGTGATATTTTTCGTCATTCTACGGACAGCCGTGGTACCTGCTTAAAGCATGTAAGGCATTCTGCGCACTTTGTTGACACTGTGCCTTATGACGACGAAGAATTATGGCAGATCCCTTTGTAATGGGTTGGAAGCATTCAACAAGCTACTCGTTGCGCAATTCGCATTGTGTGACGCCTGGTTACAGAATTCGCGTTCTGCGACGCTTGGTGCTTATTTTACTCTTCTACCCCGCTATATTGCATATGCTAATGTGGTTCCTTCCCGATATGAAGCCTGTATAGGACCTTTTTGCAGTTTCAAGCACCGGCATGGCTCAGAGGTTGAATACTGTTCTCCCTCGCAGAGGGCCCCGGTTCGAACCTCGTTCGATCCTGGAATTTTTTTTCTTATTTCGTTTGTTTTCTTATTTCGAGCGATACTGGTTACGGACACCGGCGGTGGCGGCGGCGGACAACTACGGCGCCAAAAAACGGCCGGTGAAATGATCTCCATAACAGCTTTCGCTCTAAAAGAAGTCAAAATTGGCAAGGTCATTGGGCAAGGCGGCACGCTGGAAGCCATGTCAACTAAAAATCGACTTCTGTTCCTTGAGCAGGTGCTGCTGATCAGCGCGATCTTTCAATCAGAGGCGTTGAGCACGTGTCCCGTTACACTGGCTGCTGACGCTGCTGGTTTCAAGTGGATCGGTGGCGCCACTGCCGAGGTTCAAGTAGGACGTCACGGATGGATCACGGGACCTTCACCTCGGTGTATAAAGCCGGATCCTTTGGGCAAATCTTTCATTGGGCAAGGCGGCACGCTGGAAGCCATGTCAACTAAAAATGGACTTCTGTTCCTTGAGCAGGTTAGTTAATTACGCCTTTCATGGTTTTAGGAGCGACAACCGCTTCATTGTAGTGCTGCCTTGCCCAAAGGCGTTGTATTCCTTGTTTGCACGATTGTGTCTTTTGCTTTCCGGAGACGTGGAGCAAAACCCAGGGCCCAACACACAAGCTCTTCTGAAGGAATTATGCGATGGCCAAAAAATCATTCAAAACGAACTGCAGGGGTTATGTACGCGGCTTAAACAGGTCGAAGACAGCCTAAAGATCCTTAAAGAAAACGAAAAACTATCTCGCAGCTGACGAAAGTAGTGCGGGAACTGGACGCAACTGTTCAAAGACAACAGGAAAGGCTTATTAGCTTCGAAGATAGGAGCCGAAGGAACAACTTAATGGTATTTGGCATACCAGAGGAACCGAATGAAACACCGCAAGACCTGCGCAGTAAAGTGCTAAATGATGTAATTGAAAAGAAGCTGCATGTTACGCTAAACACTGTCGAACGCTTGCACAGAATAGAAAAAAAGCAGACCACAAGGCCTCGCCCTGTTGTTCTAAGGTTATACGATTACAGGGAAAAAGTGCAGATCTACAAAAATTGTAAGAATCTGAAAGGAACTGGTATTTCAGTCTCAGATAACTTTTCCAAGGAAACCTTGGCTAAACGTAAGCTGCTTTGGAACTCCGCTGCGAAGGAAAGGGAGGAGGGACAGCGCGTCAAAATATACATTAATAATGAAATGTTTTTTTCGGACTCCACAAAAAACCGCCGAGTCAAGGTTAAACGTAACCCACACCCGTCAGCGCAAAGGGGCCACGATTGAAGGTGTGCGCCTAACAAAAGCGGCAGCTTCCGTCTCGTCAATTTAAATGCTAGAAGCCTGGTAAATAAAAGTGGCGACCTGGAATACATCCTAGCCACTTATGACCCACACATTGTCACAGTTACTGAGACGTGGCTAAATCCTGATATCCGAGACAATGAGTTAGTACCACCTGGTTATAAGATAATACGGAATGATCGTGAAACCCGAGGAGGTGGCGTTGCCATAGTTGTTAAAGATTATGTTGAATGCATCCGTTTGCAAGGAATCCAAAACCACGAGAGTGTATGGAGCAGCGTCAGGATTGGCAATGCCTTTGTTCTCCTCGGGGCTATCTACAGAGCGCCTAATACGTCGGATTCATACTTACAAGATATCAAGAGTTATTTAGATGAGCACAAGCCGCGAAATGGTCGTATTATTCTTTCGGGAGACTTCAACTTACGAGGTATCGACTGGGATTCTTTTTCCGTAGGTTCACAAGAGTGCTCGAAATGTGACACTCTCATTGATATAGCTTTTGCACATGACTTAACACAAATAGTTCATGAATACACACGAACGGCGGGCTCAGCGAAGTCTATCCTAGATTTAGTATTTCTCGCCGGGTGCTTTGATAATTATGAATTAGCAGTTGACAAGGGAATATCGGATCACAAGCTAGTATTCGTTCAAATAAAACACGTAGCTGTGCGTACTAAACCTGAAGAACGCCTCGTTTACGTGCCTAACTTCTCGAAAGCAGACGACACTAGTATAATCGATTATCTTTCACATTCATTAGATAATTTCAGAATTGAGACTGACGTCAAAGTGATGTGGGTTAAATTTAAAGAAATCATCTTCCATAGCATTGACAGGTTCATACCTGTTACAAAGAAAACGACGAATAAACGGAACCCCTGGATTACCCGCGATATTATACACCTCAAGCGGAGGATCAGTCGCGAACGAAAGAAAACAAAAAGGGACCAACGCAAACTCTCAGACATGTCAACACTACTGCGCACCATGCTCAGAGAAGCAAAAAATAAATATCACACAGGAACCCTCACAATCTTCATGAAGTCATCTCCGCAACGATTTTGGTGCTATTTATGGGGCAGTGATAAGGACTCTTACAGCATAGTCGCAAACGATGCGCTTGTGACAACCTGCGGTGATATCGTCATGCTTTAATTCATATTTTTCAGTCTGTGTTTACTCCTCCAGACAAGGTTGGCTCTCCAACCCCTCTTACATATCAATGTCATTGCGCACCGATGGCTGATTTAGCAGTGACATACGATGGAATTCTATCTCTTATTTTAGAAATGGATGAAAAAAAATCTGTCGGCCCGGACGAAATACCTAACAAATTTTTACGACGATATGCGGAATGGGTAGCCTACTACTTGGAAATAATATTTACGGCCTCAATCGCACAAAAACAACGTCCGGATGACTGGATGGTGGCCAGAGTAATTCCTATACATAAAACAGGTGATAAGCAGCAAATCGGAAATTATCGTCCCATATATTTGACTTGTGTTTGCTGCAAGCTACTCGAGCATATTATAGCTAAGTCCATATACACTTATTTTGAAGAAAAGAGCATCTTTTTTCCAAACCAGCATGGGTTCAGGCAACGCCTTTCTACCACCACGCAGCTAATGGAAACCATCAACGACTTTTCTAGCGCTTTGAACAATAAAAACAACTCGATGCGATTTGTTTAGATTTTTCTAAAGCCTTTGACAGAGTCGTTCACTCTCTGTTGATCAGCAAATTGACACAAATGGGAATCAATCACCATTTAGTAGAATGGATCCACGCATATCTGTCCGGTCGAACTCAGTATGTGGAAATAAATGGCATAAAATCGAGCACCTTATCAGTTAGCTCAGGTGTACCGCAGCGGTCCGTTTTAGGCCCTGTATTATTTTTGGCATACATTAATGACATCAGCTCCGATACCAGCGACGACGTCACTGTGCGTTTGTACGCAGATGACTGTTTAATATACCGTGAGATCAATGACGTGAGTGATCAAAAATCACTGAGCGATGCTCTGGCTGCGATTGAAGCGTGGTGTGAAAAGTGGAAAATGAAAATAAACGAACAAAAAGCAGTTGTCTTCAGGGTATCCAACAAAGTAAAGAACGAACTGGACCATAAATACTTTGTGAACTCCCAAATGCTCGCTACAGTTGATAAGCTCAAATACTTAGGAATAACTATCGCCACGAACATAAAACTGGAAAACGCATATCGCAAATATCGCAAGCGCTGCCGAAAAGAAACTTTGGTTTCTGCGCAGAAAGTTGAAGCTTGCACCTCAATCTATCAAGCTAATCGCGTTTCTAACATATGTTAGGCCAACGCTGGAATATACAAGCATTATATGGGATCCGTTTCAAGTAGGTCTAATAAACGAACTCGAAAAGGTACAAAGAAGGGCTGCACGGTTTATTTTGTCTAAATATTCATCGACTGACTCGGTATCAGCGATATTGAAACTCCTTAAACTACCACCGTTATCACAGCGGCGCCTAGTATAAAGATTAAAATTTCTATTTTTACTTTCCAAGCACCAATTTAACATTGATATTTCACCCTACCTAACGCCTCAGCTAAAGCGAACCCTCAGAAAAAAAGCATGACTTCATGTTCGTTTTACCACAACTACATATCGACGCATATGCTAGCCCATTGATACCTCGAACTATAAAAGACTGGAACGCACTGTCATCATCAGTTGTGCAGTGCACCTCAACAGAAACCTTCGAAAATTGCATAATAGCGACTTTACAAACCTGAGTGCTGATGCTTTCTTATTCTGCAGAGTATGCATGTTTGTTTTTTCTCTCTCTTTTTTCCCCGTTTCTTGCGACGCAGCATGCATTGGCTGCATGATAAGCAACTCATCTTGATGTTTAAGTACCATTTGTTATTTCTTTTCGCTGACGGACTTGCCTTTGTAATATGTGGTTCATATTTTGATAACTACTGTTTAAATTATGAGTATACTTGTATTTTCATGTTTGTTATTGTATTGATGTAATTTGTATTGTAATACCCACTTTGTTGTTGGGAAGCCTTACAACCCAATCTGTAACGGCCGTATGGCCAACAGTATTGTGAATAAAAAATTGTGACAGTTGTTAGGTCGCGCTCGTCCTGTGTATGTTCTTTTACAGCGAAAGCTGTTATGAGATCATTTCACCCGCCGTTTTTGGCGCCGTAGTTGTCCGCCGCCGCCGCCGCCGGTGTCCGTAACCAGTATCGCTCGAAATAAGAAAAAAAAAACAAGAAAAAAATTCCAGGATGGAACGAGGTTCGGACCTAAGCCCTCTGCGTCGGAGCCCAGTATTCAACCTCTGAGCCATGCCGGTGCTTGAAACTGCTTTGCAAAAGGGTCCTATACAGGCTTCGTGTCGGGAAGGAACCACATTACCAAATGCAATATAGCGTGGGAGAAGAGCAAAATAAGCACCACGCGTCGCACAACGCGAATTCTGTAAACAGGCGTCACACAATGCGAATTGCGCAACGAGTAGGTTGTTGAATGCTCCCAACCAATTACAAAGGGCTCTGCCATAATTCTTCATCGTCATCAGGCACAGCATCAATAAAGTGCGCATAATGCCTTACATGCGTTTAGCAGGTACCAACGCTCTCCGTAGAATGACGAAAAATGGCACAGTGCCTGCTGCCCTACTTCTCAAAAATTACAATGATTTATAGCGTAGTGGGTTCCTCGCAAGTGCATTTGTATTGGTTGCCAAGGAAGCCCATAGGCGCATGATCCATTTCCTCGGGGTCTCAGTAAAGCTCTTCACCGTCACAGGATAGCGCGCACTTACAACGGGGACAAAGGTAGAAGAACACGACAACACAAGCGCTTAAGCTTCGCGAAGCTTAAGCTTGTCGTGTTCTTCTACTTTTGTCCCCGTTGTAAGTGCGCGCTATCCTGTGACGATGAATACATACCAACTCGCATAGTTTTCTGCTTTGTTATGTGCAAGTTCTTCACCCCCCCCCCATCTCTCTCCCACGTCAACGTATGTTATACAGCATGACGGGAGAGGGAAATAGCGACCCAATGCAAATTACATAACTGGTGGGCCGTTTAAAGCTTCCAACCCATTACAAAGAGCTGAGTCATAATTCTTGAAGTTTGAAGTTTGAAGTTTATTGCCACATAGTTACAAAACATGTATACATAGCAAGGATGGTGGGATAAAAGCTGCATATAGGCAGCTTGACTGGTCCCACCTCCCCATTGGTGCCGTCTCTTCATCGTCATTAGTCGTCGCGTCAACAAAGTTCACATAATGCCTTACAGACGTGTAGCTGGTGCCTCGCTTCTCCGCAGAATGACAAATAATGGCGTAGAATGTGCTTCCCAACTTCACAAAAATTGTGATTTATGGCGTAGTGGGTACCTTTCTGGTGTACTTGTATTGTAGCGCCAAGAGAGCTTACAACGGGCTCTAGAAACGCCGTTCTTCCAGCTTTCGCTGTGACTGTGCTGCGGTGTCAGCGCAGGCCTGGCGTTTTTTTGTGCGTCGTTTGTGCTTTAGCTCACGCAAAAAGAAGTCAAAACTGTGACAGTTCTTAGGTCGCGCTCGTCCTGTGTATGTTCTTTCTCTGCGTCGTTTGCAATTTAGAGCAAGCTGCAAGTTTCGAGCTGTTTATTTTTTTTCTGTCATTTCGTTTTAATTTGTCGCTTCGTGAACACGGAGCGGGGGGCTTGGGGCGGTTCATACCTCCTTCGAAAATTTTTAATTTTGCTTGTGTATATATACCCGCACATATACAAACGCACGCACGAGCATACATAAAGTATCACTGAACTCTCTTCCCAGAAAAAAAATTGCGGCTTCGCCCCTGATCATCGAAAAATGTTCAAAGGCATCTGTGTCTGTCAAGAATTTCGTTCCTTAGCAAAATGCTGTTGAGGAGCTAAACATAGTCGTTTACTTAAGGGAAATTTCTCCTCTGAACATGGCGGTGAAGGGAAACGTCATTGTCGGATACCCTGCGCCAGGCGCAAGGAGGCGGAGATCATTGGTGCCGTCTCCAGGACGTTTTCTGCGTGGACCCAGTGTTCCTTAAATGCCTGTCTCGCGTCCTCTATTCATTACGCCTGAAGAAACTGTTGCATGCGAAAGCCCGACTGGAAAGTACATCTAGACGAACTTTACCCGTATTATATTTCGCTAGGAACAACACTACGAGGACTACAAACGCGCATATGTACAAATTTGCACTTTAAAGCAACACTTCGCATCTTTTATGTCAATTTTGTGTTTCTTGAACACGGGAGAATATATTTGAGACCTCAAAATTACGTCATTGGCAAAAATAGCTACACGCTCGCTCAGTTGAGTGGCTGCGCGGGAACGTCAACTTGGGCAATTTGAGGCTTCGTAACTATGACCTCACAAAAATATTACCACATGTTTTTATAGATTCAGTTAGAGCACGCACTGGGCTGTAATTCTGAGGAGATTAAAGAAAACGAAGGTGAATTGATTTCTTAATTCAATTACAAATTATTGTATTTTTATAGATATGCCTTCCTTGGGCATTTTTTGGTTTGCGATTGTAATCTTTCTCGGCAGTCATATTTACCACAGTCGTAAAACTAATGTGTGGCAACACTGCAGGAAATTTTGGAAATTCTGAGAATTATAGACGCGAAAAAAGCAATCTAAAACAACAGCGTAATTGAGCAATGTGCCGTATTTGTGTTTTTTTGTCATAAAATACGGGCAACAAAGCTCCAAGATGACAATATTTCGTGAACATACGTTACTCGTAGTATGCCAAGAAAAATGTTGAGACTCACAGCTTTAACATTTATCTTGTAGGAACTCGTCAAATTCCCATTTTTGCGCAATTTGGAAGAAGCCGTTCTACGGAGCGGCGACATAATTGTTTTTTACTAAAGCAATATTTTTTTTTCGCAAAAATAAAAATGCTTTCCTAGCCCGGAAACTGTAAGCGTCAAATATATTTTTCTAAGGGAAATTAAACGGGGTCCGCGGACATGCACGGACGTTCTTACCTGAACACAGCCTTTAGCACTTATTTACTTCGTTTTGCAAAAGCTGCCCTGAGAAATGTGCCGTCGCGGGGCGCACTCTTTGACCGTACTCAGATCTCTATTCCATGCATCCTAGGGATGATTCCTGTCTCACAAAAGAACATCAGATTTTATGCGACACCACATTTTACGCGAAGCGTTATTGGGTTAATGTGTATATGCGACATCTTGGTGCGATACAGCACGAGAGCCAACTGCCGCTGCACAGAAGTAACAAGGCATTGTCGAATAGAACGCGTTTCTCAATTTTGGTTCGCTGTAGAGCGTCACCAGCGCTGAAGCAGCTGATGAATGCCAATGGCGAACGGCATGAGCTGAAGGAAAAACATCAGCCGCACTCAAAGTGCAATGACACTTTCTACATCATTAGCTGTACGTGTATTGCTTCACTGAGAGCCACTCGTTAAACAAGTCAGTACACACACTAACTATAATATATAATGATATCTTCATGATACAGTGATATATTATGTACAATATAGCTGCAGAAGGTCAAAAGCTGCCCTGGCGCGATAGTTAAACGAGTATAGCACAATATTCACAGTCGTCCGACTTGAGTCAGTTTCGTAGTCTAAACTGCCGCACCCGCCGCTACGCGCCACTGCCTGCTAGAATCTGCAACATGCCTTCATAACATTCCTGTTACCATTCCATTTTGTCTACGAGAAGACGTGTATGCACATTATTCATTCAGAAATATTGATACTCAAACCGACTGAAATTTCTTTCATTATCAATTAAAATAATCAGCCATTATGACGTCGATATTTATCATAACAAATTTTTCAGGATAATTGTGGACATTGTACTGGACATGATGGCGCAGACCTAATCTGGCCTAAACCGTCCCCTAACCTCCCTGACCAAATGCGATACCTACGCGTCTTTGTGCAGCTGTCTGCCACAAATCTGCAGCTGTCTACCCCAAATGGGTTTCTCACTCAATTCTCGGAGAACACAAGATCGTCTACCCTGCCTCCACGATGTGCACTACAATATACAATATCCACATATTGCACGGGCTAGTGACATGGACATTCGCAGCAGCCAGCTTCTTGAAGACTAAACTTTTCGTTTGCTCGAACCTGTGCCAGGTAAACGAGAAGACAAACTAGAAGCGATACCCGCTTACACTAATGGCGGCGAACATAGCGTCGCCCTTCGATAATCTGAACTGTGGCAAAGCGCGTCGGAATTTATACCTGCGGCATCGAAAATTCGAGCCTTATTGCTGGTGGTCGCGTCAGTTTGGGAATCAACTGAGCTGTTCGCGTTTGCGCGCTCATATATAACAGATGATCCTAAAATATTATCGAATGTTCTCAGACGTTCTGCCTCGGTTTGCGCAAGGCAGCAGCTACGCGTGCAATGCCCCGGTAACATAACACAGGAAGAAAGCAGCCTGTGTGGCAATATGTTGGAAGACATTCCAGCATTTGGGTGGATCACGGCAATGGATTACGGTAAGGAAGGACTTCACCGTTGGCGTACGCGAGCTCCGAAGGAGCACGCGCGTAAAGACGAGTGTGATATGAAACTTCATTCATGTACATAAGAGGTATCGAAATACTTTAATTCGTGAAAGCTAAAACAATGTCATTTATTTATTTTGCATTGTAGAGGCATCAATAATTTTTTGTAAAATATTATTAGTTATGCGTTATGGAATCTTTTTGCCAACACGCATGTTACAAATACACGACGACATTAAAATATCGCGAACACACAAATGGATAATGTTATTCTGCCTAAGCACCGCAGTTAGACTTTGTCTAAGCACGGGTATGAGAACTTGCAGAATTCGGCAAACACAATAAAGTCACAAATAAAGTAATCAATTGGGTAAGCGTTACCTGTGCTAGTTGAAAAGTAATCAATAAGAAAACAGTTTTTACCGTAATCCTTTAAAATGTAACTTATGGAAGGTAACGTCTTAATGACAAAGGTTATTTGTAAGATATATACGCTGGAATTCACTTACAACTGGAGGACCTGGCTGCTCTGGGTTACCTGCAAGTGCTAAAGTAGCTAAGCGCAGCGCAATGAGACTTTGGAGTGAGATGTAAGAGATGAGTTCCATTTCTGCTCCACTACATATTAGTGAAATTCACGTGATGAAGTTGAGGCTTCCTTCATTATAGTTGGTAGTGAAGGAAGTACTTGAATGTCTAAAGGCTCTTCGCGGCTTTTTATCTAGTTCGCCCCTTCAGCTACGTCAGCACTTCAGAATCTATCATTGTTATTGCATAGTAGTATCGACCAAGATACTCCTCCATCAATTGTTATTTTTTGCTACCTGGAAATAACCTTATCGCTCTCTTTCGCGTTCTATTCTCAGAAAACTTGAATTCTCAGAAAGAAATACTCCGACCCCCACATTAATCGCTAGCATCACGTTTACTTTGTACGAATGGCTGCGAGTAGAAATTTCCCGAGTGATATTTCAAAGACTGAGTCGTGCAATGATATTTGTTATATTGTAGTTGATGCTCACGTAGAAAATAAAGGAAGCATCTATACATAAAACAAACTAATAATATCGACCCGGCGCTGCCTTCATCACACGCAGTGCCAAAAATCTGGAAAAGTCACTCTTTCCAGCGTGCATTCAATACGCTTCTACATACTGCTATTTCAGTTAATGTTTCAGTATTTCACTCAAAACTGTTGGATTTCCATTTGCCATTATTTTACTGAACACGCCCATTTCAGGGGGAGTTAGGTTCCTCCCCACATTTGGTGATCTTGCTAAAAAAGAGAAGTCGTGAGATGTGACACAGAAGCTAGCTATCCCAACAAGTGGGGTTATTAGAAAAAATAGGCTGACTGAAGATGCTAAGCCCTCCATCGGAATATTGAGCTCTGTGCGATCACGGGCATAGACGATACCGACTGTTCGAATGTTATTCTCCAGTGCGCCCACAGTTTGTAAACTAACGGTTTGCGAATATGACATTTCCAACTTCAAATGGAATTCGAATAGCAAAGTTCAAGTACAAGTGAAATCAAATACTTTTCGAATATTTTGGAACACCAGCAGCATGGCTATTGACTTTGGAAAATATTCACACGGAAAACATAAAAAGGCAGGCATGCTGTAATGCATATAGTGTACAGGAGAGTATGCATTGTGCAACACTATTGCTTGATAGTACCACACTTGCTGCAATTTACCGTTATGATGATGGAATTATAGGTGATCGGTGTTTTCGGGGCGTAGTGGCACCATTGTACATGACACAATTCACTCAGACATTTTAAAGGGGCCCCGCGACACAAATTACGCATATTACAGCGAAAGCTGTTGTGAGATCATTTCAGCGGCTGTTTTTGGCGCCGTAGTTCGCCGCCGCCGCCGCCGGTGTCCGTAACCACTATCACTCTAAATTAAAAAAAACTAAATAAGTAAAAAAATTCGGGATGGAACGAGGTTCGAATCTGGGCCCTCTGCGTGGAAGCCCAGTATTGAACCTCTCAGCCAGACCCTATAGAGGCTTCATGTTGGAAACACAGCACATTAACTTATGCAATATTGCGTTGTAGAATAGTTAAATAAGCACCAAGCGTCGCACAACGCGAATTCTATAACTAGGCGTCACACAATGCGAATTGTGCAACGAGTAGGTTGTTGAATGCTTCCATCCAATTACAAAGGGCTCCGCCATAATTCTTCATCGTCTTCAGGCACAGCATCAACCAAGTGCGCATAATGACTTACATGCGTTTAGCAGGTACGACGGCTCTCGGTAGAATGACGAAAAATGGCATAGTGCCTGCTTTCCTACTTCTCAAAAATTACAATGATTTATAGCGTAGTGGGTTCCTCGCAAGTGCACTTCTATTGGTTGCCAAAAAAGCCCATGAACGCATGATCCATTTCCTCGGGGTCTCAATAAAGTTATTCGACCCCCTCTCTCTCACGTCAACGTATGTTATACAGTATGGCGGGAGAGGGAATTAGCGACCGGGCCTCACCCAATGCAAATTATATAACTGGTGGGCCGTTTAAAGCTTCCGAACCAATACAAAGGGCTGAGCCATTATTATTCATCGTCATCAGTCCTCGATTCAAAAAAGTGCACATATTGCCTTACAGACGTGTAGCTGGTGCCTCGCTTCTCCGCATAATGGCGAATAATGGCTTTGTAGGTGCTTCCCAACTTCACAAAAATTGTGATTTATGGCGTAGTGGGTACCTTGCTAGCGTACTTGTACTAGTAGCCCCAAGAGAACATACAGCGGGCTCTAGAAACGCCGCTCTTCCAGCTTTCTCTGTGACTGTGTTGCGGTATCAGCGCAGGCCTGGCGATTTTTCGTTTTTCTCAACGCTTCTTCTGGTACTCTGGAATGCGCCGACATCATTGCGCGAGTGGCAATGCCGAAAACGAAGCTGCTATAATTTTATTTCGCCGGAATAACTACGTTGATTCCGGACTACAGCCACACACATCGGCTATTTTCGCTATGGGTAGTGACGTTTTATGATGTGGCCGTGACGACAAAGGCCGTGCATTTTCATTGGCTTGACACGACAAGTACCATGAATATTCATACGGTGGTAGCTAGGCGGTATTACTGAGCCCTAAAAAGAATAAATCTCCTTTTATGTTCTCAGAAATAGATGATGTCTAACGGATATATCTTCCAAACAAGGAAGGCGACGCTAGGTGCGCTGTGGAACTGGTGCGAAATGTAATAAAACAATGCTCCTCCGCGTTTTTCTCTTTGCGAAATCGGGCGACAGCAGCCACGTCAGCAACTGCACAACACGCAGCGTTCAGTTCGGCACGATGCTGTCAATGAAAAAAAATATTCTGAGCGCTTATCGACCGACACCTTCCGCGTCATCGGGCAGTAGCGTTTCGTCCGTGCCATCGGAGCTATGGTCGCGTTGCGCGAAGCTCAGCGACGCACTTCCAATTTGCAATAGCGTGCGCGACATGCAACCCATCGCTGCGTCGCAAGTGCTCGCGCTCGAGGTCTGTTAAGCCTTCCAGACTCATCGTGTGCAATACGCGAAGCATAGGCACCGTACACTGGCCAGAGGGAGCTGCGTTCCTCGCACTGGCCCGTCCCACGTCCGCTGACCTTGGCCGTTAGGGGCACGCAGAAAGTAGACGCGCTCACGCGTCCCCCGTGTAGCCCGGCCACAATCCGCGCACTCGCGCAGGGAGGGAGACGCGCGCATCGCGTTCAATTTTGACGGACCCCGTCTCATTATTGCTATTTTTATCCGGTAGGCTTTGCGCTCTGGCGCTGCAGTCGCACAGGAAAACTCGACTGTACGGTGCCTATAAGACCGTCTGCTGGCTGACGCACGTGGTTCATCAGCCGTGGTAGCAACGACGTCAGAAAGAGGGGTCGCTAGGCAATATGTGAAGGTCATCATGAGACGAGACTTCCGGTATATCTCTATAAGACGCTCGCGGTGATGGCAAGCGGCCTTTGACGTCAGCAGGAGAGCGAAATGCCAAAACGAACGTTTCTTGTGGCCAGCTGCTCAAGTTTTGAACTATGCAGACGAATAACATAACATTTAGTGCACCAATTTTCATATTATTTTTGCGTTCGTGCCGGCATTTATTATTACACGCAATACAGCGCTTAATATTACAGTCGTAAAAACGTCGCAGGGCCTATTCAAGCAGTGACTCACTGTACGCATTACTTTTAATGCCTTTAAGTTTGCTAAACTTTAGTCGTCTAAGAATGCTATCTCAGTTACTAGATACAATGACAACTAATCGGCACGATGCTTATTGAAAGCGCTTTGTCGTAGTTAATACACAATCATGGGGATTTTGTTTTCCTGAGGCAATTCATTTTTCGTTTCTCAATACCTGCCCCGACGTTTCGGTGGTTTTCTTCAGCATATGTTTGGCGCTCGATGTCCTCCACCTTGTAAGCATTGCAGTACTTTAGTAACTACATTACAGAACTTTGCAACGTTTTCATGAATCTAAAGCGGAAGAATTTGGCCACTGAAAGCGATTTTTATGTTAACTTAAACGGCTCTTGGGATAAGGCACCACAGTAGAAGTCGACACGTGTCTGAAATCCAGTGGGTTTGTGTGAATAAACTTTTATAAAATACAGCACAGGCATGAAGTCCGTTGTGATGATTTTAATTACTTATTAAAGATTTGAGCGCGAACATTTAAACCTTTGAGTTGAATATCACTAGATATTTATGCTACTATGTGCGGTAAGACTTTTCTGTTCGGTGCTTTTCCTGTCCGTGTAAGAAACAAACGTGCAAAGCTCTGCGCTTCGTCACCCTTCAGCCCATTCTCGAAAACTTTTAATATGAAAAGTACTTTAAACAATCCGAACAATACAAAGAAGGAACACAGATGCACAGCAGACGTGTTACTCGCAACTAAGCTTTATTCAGAAACGTTTCCCTAGCTATATACACAGCCGAATGGCACGCGCAGGCGCACTGCACGTACGTTACAGTCACAGTTGCAGTTGTTACAGTTGTTACGCTTATACTTGTCGGTTATGACGGAGAACGCACGCACGTTTCACGAACCCGCGTGCATGTGTGGAAGGGGTTCTTGACAATTCTCGAACAATGTCATCATCCCCATGACCAGTGATCCCCAGCAGCTGGACAGGACTTGTCAGTCGGATCTGTTCGTGATCACGGCTACGAGGGGTCTAAGTGCAGTGAAGTCTGAGGTATAGTACAGCTGGTGGAAATCCTGGACGCCTCTTACGATGAAATGATCTATGATGCCTCCTGTCCGGGACGTGGCGGCGAGGTGTTTTGATGCTCTGTCCACATCAAGCCGTCTTTCAAACAGTTAAGGACCAGGCGTTGTTCGGTCTTGATAAATAAATGTTCACCGATAAATCACCGGAAGTCACCGGTAATCATGAGAGCCCTGATAATATTAGCAGATTTATTGAAGGAAGCATTGATCCCGGTTCGCGGGTAATCCACGTGGTCCACGTTGCGGGCCGCGTGGACGAGTCGATAGTAGTTGAGCGTCTTCTAGGGGTGTTCTGCCTTCAGCTTCTTCACCTTCCTTGCGTCCGCCGGTGTGTTGTAGCGGTTACGATGCGCGACTGCTGACCTGAAGGTGGCGGGTTCGATCCCGGCCGCGGTGGTCGAATTGCGATATGGGCAAAATGCTGAATGCCCGTGTACTGTGCGATCTCGGTACACGTTAAAGAATACCGGGTGGTCAAAATTTCCGAAGCGATTCGCTACGGTGTGTCTCATAATCATATCGCGGTTTTGGGATATAAAACACCAACAATTATTATTGTTATCACTTTTCTTGCGTGTGAATGTGTGTGTGTTCTCGGATACTGTGTTGGTTTTGACTGTGTATCACCGTGTCACATACCAGCATAACATTAACTCTGTTATGCGGGTATGTGCCACACGTGACTGAGAGAAAGGGTTTGGTGACGTACGCGACAGGTATTTTGCGTTATTCATCTCATGACCACTGAATCGTGTTCGTCATACACTGATTCACTGCTATGCCAATTTTGGTATATTACAAGGTATGGAAACGACTAGGAGAGTGCCCAGACGTAAGCGGCTAGATAGATAGATATGTAGAGAAACGGGTAATTGCGGTTTGCACGATTACGCAGGCAAGGTGGTGACGATTGGCACAATTGTCATCCCTGAAAGGACGAGCAGCCATGCAACTAACACAGTGCAAAACACCATTTTGTGAACCTCTATGCGTAGGTGGAGCGCCTTCTACATCTTGGCATTTGAGTGAAAAAACACAGAAGCTGGTAATTTTGAAGAAAACTTCATTCATTGGACTAGAATATAACCGCTAACAATGTCTCTTGGTCATCAGATGAAACGTTTCCCTGTTTGTTCTGCAGAGCCAAAAACAAAGCAGGCTGCCTTCCAGTCACATCGGGTGTGCCACAGGGCAGTGTCCTCGGCACTCTTCTTTTTATTACATATATTAACGACATTGTTAACATGATTGAAGGTGGTGTGCAGATACGATTATTCGCTGATGATTGCGCGATTTTTAAAGATGTTAATTATCTCAATGTCCAAATTAGTTTATGTGGTAGTTTAAATAATATTCTTGAATGGTGCATGTGCTGGAGAATGACACTAAACACAGACAAAAGCGTACTAATGTGAATGATTCACTAGAAATCACCTTTGCTTCGTATGTATAAATTAGGTTCATCCCCTCTGCATGAAGTAATCCAATGTAAGTATCTAGGAGTCACCTTTAACAGCATGTTAACATGGAATGACCACATAAGTAACAGTTGCACCTCCGCCTTCAGAAAAATTATGCCTCTTGAGGCACAAGCCTAAAACAGCCTCTTCCGATGCAAAATTGCTATGCTATAATATCTAAATCAGAACTAAACATGAGTATGCATGTATTGTTTGGGATCCGTATACTAAAACTAATATCAATAACTTCGAGAGAGTGCAGCGAAAGACAGATTTATATTTAACAAATTCTTACGATTAGATTCAACCAAAGAACTTATGGAAGCTAACCACACTGAACCACTCGAGATGGAAAGAAAAAAAGAGATTGGATTTTCTTAAACTGATTTACACGAACAATTCACCACAAGACTCATCTCTATATCTATCACCCCTATTAACCAGACCCACACGCCACCATAGACAAGATGCCTTAGCACCTTACTTCGCTAGAACGAACATATTTAAGAATTCATTTTCCCTTGTACTACAACCGCATCAAACTGTATAACTGAATCAACATCATAATCCTTATTATTATTGATTTGTTTATTAGCGTTTTTACAAATATATTGACTATATTTCTGTAATATTATTCTTGTTTCCTTTGTTATTTCCAACTTTTTTTTCCATACTTTTTTTTCCATACGTGTTCACTGTTGTACCATTTTTATTGCCCCTCCCCGCTTCGACTATGTGTCCGCAGTATTTGATAAATAAATAATAAAACATTACTTAATTTCATTTGTTTTGTAAAGTAGGGCGCTTTAAAGAAATGATTGACAATTCTTACTGGTGAACTCTTCTAATTACTGAGCTTTCCAATAAATGGCTGCGAAGGTGAACCCCTAAAAACGTTCACTCTGCTGGAACATTTGATCCAGACTGATGCTTCGTAAATAATAATAATAATTGTTGGGGTTTCATTTCTGATATATGTAAATGACTTACCGCGTCGCCTTAACTTCTCTTCACGTTTACTTTACGCTGATGACACGACTATTTTTTATCATCATTCGGATTTTGCGACTCTAGTGCCTACACTTCAAGCTGACCATAATTCAATTGTATAATTGTGCCACTCTGATAGGTTATTGATAAATCCATCCAAAACTGTGTTTATGCATTTTCATTCACCGAACAAGATAGTACTATTCATTCTAAACTTTCTTGTCTACTTTCTACCCATTCATTTGAGTGATAATACATCGTTTCTAGGAGCTGTAATTGACACAGAGTTGAATTTTCACCAACATAATATTTCTGTTTGTAAAAAGATGTCATATAGAAATACGGCACTGATGAAGTCACGAAAGTGTTTGTGCATAAACACTCTTAAAGCACTGTGCTACGCATTCGTGCACAGCCATCTCAGTTATTGCATTACATCATGGGGCAATTCATATTCAGTGGACATACGGCCGTTGAGCGCACTGCAAAAGCAAGTAATGCGACTTATAAATTCCGCTTCACGTCAAACGCCATTACATCCTATTTATTTCCATCTTGACATACTATCCATCTCCTATCTGTATATTATCATTGTGCGTGTTTTGTTTTATAAGGTTTTTTTCACCACACTTTTATTATCGACATATTTCCAGCTGTGTTGTTTAATCCCAATCGAACGAGATTCGCCGTCTATATTCACCTCTTGCTGCCTAAAGTTCGCACTAAACATGGAAAAATGAGCATTGGGTTTTCATCATTTTCATTATGGAATTAGCTATCACGTGATCTAAAAGAAATATTCCAGATGTATATTTTCAAGAGAAAAAAATGTTTTTTCAATGTATAACTGCTGCCTTCCGTTAAATTTCAGCAGCTGTTTTTATGTACAAAATTCGCCAAGTACTGACCTCAACATTTAGTACGGTTCTTGTTGCTGGTTACACTTCAAACCGGATCTCTCTATACGTTCTTGACTGTTTAGCTTTTCAAATGTATTAACAGAGGAGGTGCCGCCTGCGGTTTGTTACCTTGCGACTTCCTCCTGCACATTTATCTGAGATGTATTACCTATTTGATGTTACATATAAAGATTGATTGGTTGATTGATTAATTGAAGTTACAAAGTCACCATATGAATTTCAGAGGCGCCGAAGTTCAACCACATGGGTTTCTTTAACGTGCATCTAAATATAAAACACGGGCCACTAGCATTTCAACTCTAGAAGTGCGGTCACCGTAGCAGAGCTTCGATCTTGCGACCTTTAATTTAGCAGATAGGCACCATCACTACTGAACCGCCGCGGCCGATTGATGCTTCACTAAACGCAGTCCTTCGAAATATGGTCATTCTGAGTATTCCAGGAGAGAAATGTCATCGCAAATTCAGGAAGATTATTTATAAACAGCAATTTCAACGTAGGATGGTTAGCGCTAAAGAGTATCTAGGAATTCTTGTGATATTTCTGCACGTGGTTCGACTGAAACATTTATTGTGGCAAAAAATTAGAGGTTGGCCTTGGTTATCCTATTAACCTGCTACCGAGCGTTGGGGAAGGGAAGGAGTGTAAAGAGAGAGCAAAAAGGAAGTTGTTGACATTGAGAATGAAGATGCTGAAAAAACAAGAACTTCAATGTCGAAATACTCTTTTCAGCCAGTTATCTGGTTCGCTTCGGGAGATTTCGCAAGATGCAAGGCATTTGACTTACTCAGCTACGTCAGACTTCAGCGTCTTTTGACGTTATTCCGTGGTATTTTCAACAAATACACTCATCTTGGCAGTTGTTACTGTCTGCAACCAGGAAATAAGTATGTCGCAATTTTGGTGCTTTATTGACATATTGACACATGTTACAAAAGAATGCAGTGTGTACTGCACAGCAGTCCTCGTATACCTTTCATTTAGGTTTACAGGTGCGACTAGAAACTTGTCGAGTAATATTACAGACTCCATCGGGGAATAAAACATAATACTTCAGCTATGATGCTCATGTACGTGAGTAAAGCAAACATGTTTGCATAAATATACTACTCAAGTCGACCCTAGGACGCCTTCATCACCTGAACTGCCAAAAATCTTGAAAAATGACAATTTATAACGTGGGGGCTGGAATTATATACGGTTGTGCATGGTGCTATTGCAAATACTCGGTCAGTATTGCAGTCGTAACTGCAGCATTTTTCTTGGCGATTATTTTTTCTAAAACACAAATTTAGGTGGTAGTTACGTTACTTGCAAAATCTGGGCACTTTTTCTCCGACACTGGTGATGCTGCAGGAGAACCACGTCAGATGTGACAAATAGCCTAACTATCCCTACGACTGCTGTTATAACAACAATCAGCTGATGCAGAGGCTAGGCACACTAGCACATGGTGAAGCTTTTACCTGCCTGGTGCAGAAACAATATCGACTGATCGCATGTACTAATAATACCCTTCGACCGATCGGCGTACTGGTATTACCCAGTACGCCGATAATATTTAAACTAGGGGTGTGCGATCATCACATTTCCCACTTCGAATCGAAATGAAATTCAAGTTCAAATTTAAATAATATTTTTTAACATTTTGGAATATCTACAGTACAGCTATTGACTTCTGGAAAATTTTACCGAAGAAAAAACAATATGGAAGCTTTGCACTAGTGGTGCCAAGCCTGAAAGAAGGGCGGAACTGGGTGGCCTTCTTTGTTTCCTTTTATTTTATTCGTTCTTTTTTCTCTTTTTTTCTCTCTGTTTCTTGCAACTGCTTTTCGTACCTGTTGCTCTCTATTTCTTTCTTTCTAATTCTTTCCTGTTCTCTCGTTTTGCTTCTTTCTCTCTACTTTAGATTCTCTTTATTTCTCTCTTTCTTTCTCTGTCTGTCTTGCCCTAAGTTTTTTTCTCTTTTTTTGTGTTGGTTTCTTTTCTTCTCTTTCTCTCTCTCTTTCTATATCTTTTCCTGCATTTTTCTCTATTATGTCCTTGTTTCCTTTATATCTCTCTTTTTTTCGGTCTCTTCCTTTCTGTCGCTTTCTCTCTCTCTCTCTTTCTCGTTCTCTTCCTATTTCTGTTTTTTCCTATCTCTTTTTTTCTATTCACGTGTTTCACGTCCTCTACTTCGCCGAGCCGAGTTCTCGTTTAATGCTCACACCTCCTGTTCTTGGTAGTGGGGCCTGCCCAGTTCCTGTGGTGCATACTCACCTGTGGTTTTCTGCAGACACCAAAGTTTTTACGGCTAGCTTAAACTGCTCCGCTGTTAAAACATCAAAAAGCAAGTACGTTGTAGAGCAAATGGTATACAGGAACACTACGCATTGCAGAACACTATTGCTTCATAATACTAAATCTGCAGTTATTTATTCTTGTCATGATTGAATGATAGCCGATCGGTATCCCCGCGCCCTGTAGCACCGCTGTAGGTGTCACAATTGCCCCAGACAGCTAAAGTAGCCGCTCACTGTACACGTTTGACGTCCTTTAGTTTGCCATAGTTAACATTCTTGGCATGCTCTCTCAGTTGTTAGATACAATGAAAATTGAGCGGCACGATGCTTTTTGCAAATGCATTGGCTTCGTTGAACCCATATCAATGCAGGTGTTCTTTATTCTGATGCGGTTTATTTTTCCTTTCGCAATACCTGCGTAGTCGTTACTATGGTTTTCTTCAGTATAAGTTCGGCGCTCGACGTGTTCCGCCTTATAAGCATTGACGCTTTGTGTGAACACATTAGAGCAAAGTTTGCATAAGCGAAAAAGGGGGCGATGGGCTGATACCAAGAGACACCAATCTGCCCTTTTCTGAATCAAACTTCATAATAAAATATCAAATGTATGTGGTTCCTTGTAATGATTTCTTAATTACTCCTTACAGTTTGAGTTCGAGTGCTTAGGACTTCCACCAGTCTGAGATCACTAGTCATTGACCTTACTATGTGCTGTAAGGCTATTGCATTAGAATTTTCTTTTCTTTGCGCAAGAAAAAAATAGGAAAAGCTCTGCATTCCATTGGCGTGCAAACCATTTTCCAAATTCCTTTATTAGGAAACTGCTGAAAACAAGAAAAAAGAACAAAATAATAAATAGTTTTAGTGCACTCCTGACCTCACGACTGAGAAGCAGAAAAATGGCATCTTCCACCATGATTTCTGAGGGAATGACTGGGTTGAATGAAAGAAACCGCCCAAAAGGAAAGTAGAGAAAACGGGCTCCGAAGATGTCTGTGAACGTTTCTTAGAAATAGCCGGTAAAATAGTGTGTAATAATTCTCATAACAAGCAGTTTTGCCACTCGGGACATGTTTCGCTTTTACTTTGATTTAATTGTAAGCACTTTTGTTGCAATATGACCTTTCAGATTCGGTCAGCAAACTCATTTATTGTTACTTCTGTGCTCTAAAAACACGTTCTCAATTTTATTCGGAACATATCTCGCATAAATGTCACTTATACGTACTTTTCCAGCCTGCAATCCCGGAAGGGTGACTAATGATGTTTGAGAAAATACAGCTCAAAACAAACACTGTCGCGCAGATCAGGTCAGCACGGAGCACGTTGTAGTACCAGCACACGACGCTCTGTTTACCGGCAGTCCGCAAGGCAATTAGTAAATGATAATAATAATAATAATAATAATAATAATAATAATAATAATAATAATAATAATAGCTTATTTTCTATCTGTGTGAGATACAGATGGGGGGATTGTCTTGACTAGCCTACAACCCTTTGTATATGGCAGTGAGGCAATATTACACATAAACACATATATATACGCATACACTTTTACATAAATATACAAACACAATGCCGCACACAAGCGCATATATACAAGGGCATACTAGTGCTCGAACATATTTCAACTCACACTTTCATTTTAAAAGGCAACGTAATCAAAGATGTCTAAACTTTGAAACCCGAATCTATGCAGAAACCACATACATCATTCTAAGTTCCTTGAAGGAGGCCGTAAATATATCAAACTGTATCGATTTATAACTGTTTAATAGTGTAGGTATAGGTAGCTTGAACGCGGTGTTGGCACTAATCATTCCTCTAAGTGTCTGGCACCGTAATGTAATAAAGCGCAAAGTCATGCTTGCACGTCAACCAACGCGCATGTGCAACGCTCCCACCGCTTATCGCTAGCCTGCTTATATACTCGGCTGCGTTGCTGAATAAATGATTTTGGTTCCTTGCAACTCGTCTGGCTTACATGGTGTCAGAAGTACGCACAGCAGTTAGCCTCTGCCGTGCAGCAAACTTTTCCATGCGACCACAGGTCTAACGGAGGCAATACGGGACCAGAGTCTCTCATGCCCGTGTCCGAGACAACAGCCGAGTCGTCATGAATTGCAGACACAACTGAGTTCGACACTTCTACCGCCCCCAGGCCTCTCGACACCACTCGCGACGTTTACCATAAATGAAACATCTGGAAAAGTGAGTTCGAACTTTTCACAATAGCAACAAATCTGAAGCTACAGCCGCAGGATGTTCAGGCCGCTACATTTTTAATGACAAGTGGCGAAGAGACATGGCATGTTTTTCAAACCTTTAAGTTTGAGGAGCAGAATAATGACCTGAAAGCCTTAACTCAGAAGTTCGAAGAACACTACAAACCGCTTACAAACTTCACCTTCAACGAGTTTGGTTTCGTTTCAGGAACCAGTGAGAAGGAGAGCCATTTAACGAATGTCTCACAGAGATCTGGATTCTAGCAGCTGAATGCTAATTCGAAGAGCTTGAAGATGCCTTCTACGCAGTAGGATAATACTTGGGATACGAGACAAAGAACTTCAGCAGAGACGCATCTCTGAAAATCCCTCCTATGAAAAAACAGTTCACATTTGTCGTGCTAAAGAACACAGCAAAGAACAGGTCGCAGAAATCCGAGGCAGCACTTCTTTTTAATTCGAAAGAAGCATTGACGTGCTAGAAGAAAGAAACAACCCTAGCCCGAAATGCGGGTCTGAACACCACAAAGCTGCAATATATCCGGCTATAGGGAAATATTGCAAGAAATGTAATAGCCGAAACCATTTTACAAGTGTGTGCCGCACGCGAAGCCTGAAGACGAGGCAAAAAGGACGACACATATGACAACTAGAAATGGGCGACGACGAAGAATACTTGCTGGGAACGTTGGAAGTTCATGCGATCAAGAGCGAGGAGCACTGGGTGGTGACGTTAAATGTGGCCGGTGTCATGATGAGGTGCAAAATAGACACAGGAGCGAGCTGTTGCATCATGCCTGAAACTGTCTTTCGAAAGTTATCAGTGGCTCCAGCGCGAAACAGTTCCGCTACCTTGCGTACTGTTTTCTGCTACACGGAGAACGCACTCGGAAAGGTAATCCTTGTTATATTTAATAGAACACAGAGCTCCCAGGTTACGTTTTTTTGTTGGCGTTCAAGATGTGCCAGTTACCTTAGGCGGCCACGTCGCTGAGAGACTGGGCCTAATACAACGCATAGATGCAGTCAACGCCGAAGCGTCTGACATCTTGCTATCTGGCTTTGATGATATATTCTAGGGCCCAGGACAACTTGAAGTCATCACCTATCGCCTGCAGCTAAATCCTGATGTACTACCAGTGATTAGGCCAGCAAGGAGAATTGATGTCGCCCATGAAGAACCAGTGAAAGCAAAGGTAGACGAGATGAAACGTGACGGCGTTATCGCAAAGGTGAAGGAGCCGTGCTCATGATCCAGCCATATGGTCGTAGTACTAAAAAATGGCAAGGTACGCATATGTTTGGACCCTTCAGATTTAAACAAGGCGATTTAGCGAGAGCATTACCATATGCCAACTTTGGAAGACGTACCTCCGTGGCTGCAAGGAGCCAAACATTTTTCCACCCTCGACGCTGCGTCAGGGTTTTGGCAAATAACCCTGGACGAGAAAGTTCGCGTGTTTGCACCATGAACACACCGTTTGGAAGGTACAGGTTCTTACGCATGCCGTTTGGCATCACATCGGCCCCAAAGGTTTTTCAACACGCCATGCATGAAGTGGTTGGAAGTTTGGCTGGCGTAGCGGTCGTGATTGATGGTATATTATTCTGGGGAAAGACAATGCAGGAGCACGACAGAAACCTCGCCGCCTTGCTTGAACGCTGCAGAGAATGCAATTTAAAGCTTAACAGAGAAAAGTGCCAATTTTTTCAGTACAGCGTGCTTTACGTGGGCCATCTCCTCCCTGCGGACGGTCTGTCACTGGACCCAGACAGAGTTCAAGACATAATGCAAATGCCTGCACCAAAGTGGCGTAAGAAGCTTCAAGTATTCCTTAGAATGATCAACTTTGTTTTATGTTTCATCACAAACCTGTCCGTTGCATCCGCATCTATTTAGGAGCTGCTTAAGGAGGACGTCGCTTGGACGTGGACAGAAGTGCAGGAAAACAGTTTCCAAAGGTTGCGAGGTAATCTTGCGAAAGCGCCAGTCCTAGCCTGTTTGAGAAGTCCAAAGCAGTCAAATTGTTCGTTGACGCGAGCTAGTATGGCGTCGGCGCAGTCCTCTTACCAGATGACCTCCCCATAGCCTATTCTTCGCGCTCCTTAACCACTGCGTAGCAGAAATATGCCGCGCGCGACTCGCCGCTGCTGGTCTGCGCATTCGCCAGGAGTGGCGTCATAGCGATGGCAGACACACTGGCGCCGGCGCACGCGCAGCTATTCGCCTTCGCTGTGCAGTCACCGTCTGACACTGCGCTGGAGCCGCTTGATAGCGCCTCTCACTGGTGTTTGCAGGTGGGTAACGCCATGGAGAAGGAGAGCGCAAATGCTGCTGAATGGCGCAGAAGACCCGAGAAGCTTATATCATCGAATGCCGGAGTAGTTTCCTTGTAATTAGTGGTTCAGCTTACGAAGAATGAACAGCAGAAGGTTAATAATCCTAGACAATTTGGAAAGCTACGAATAATCAGCTGAATCTTTGCTAACGCTACGTATATCATGGCATAGCCGAGCTAAGCCACTGCAAAATTTCTGAGAAAAACATCTATTTTCATTATTTATGTTGGGTAAAAACACCTACTCCACCAGAATTTCAGGGGGGGGGGTAGCTAGCGCTCCTCCTGGCTACGGGCCTGGTTCAAAAGCTTATATTACACCAATAAGCTAACCTATTCGTGCTAGACGATGCGAGACAGCATGCGGAAGGAACGAGCAGGCGAATTTGGTCGCCATATTCACTCCCTTCTGAAATGATCTTCGGCGGTAGCGAAAGTTCGAGCGTGGAGTATTTTGAAGATAGGATAGAACGAGAATATGTTTTGCACAATGCCGCGCAGTTCCTGTATAAACAACCGCTGTAATCGTGTCTTACTAGAATTGGAACCGGGCAACACCACGCACGCGCCCTCTAGTAAAGGTACACTGGTTGGAGCAACTAGAAGGAGTAACCTGCGTTATCATTTACCTTAGTGAACTGAAGAGAGTCAAGGAACACGAAATAAATCACGGTTTCATTCTCGTTTGATAGCATTACTTGCCGTCTTTCGTATAGGTCAAGCCATATGTAGACATATTTGCGTTGTTCTCTTTTCCATGCTCATTTGAAAGAAATGTCACAAAGAACAAAACATTTACAACTCCTTTGAGCGTATGTGTATGAGTCATTCTCACTTGAAATCTCACAAAAATTAAAAAAAAACAGTTGAAACTTCTCTGATTTACTATGTGTGTGCGTCATTCACCAGCCTTATGTGCCCTTGCCTTTTTTTAGTTTCCTCTGAATTTAGCATTGACCTTAAGTTTACACGTGTTTTAAATAATTGACGCATCAGGGTACGCAATAAAAATTTATTTCTAGCGCAGTTCATCAAGGCGCTATGCATCTTTTTCATTTATTTACTTGAAATTGGATTCAAATAGTCAGCATTCCGGTAAGCAAATGCTTAATATTTTGATTTCTAACAGTATTTATAGAGAAATTTAATAACACTTTAAAATACTTAGAATACTTGAGGGGCAGGTCTTCAAGTTTAAATGTTACCTGAGGAAAAGCAGAATCTCATTTTTTAAATGGCGGCTCAGCTCGCACGTGCTCCTTTTTTTTGTTAGGATTCAACATAGCGTTAAAGAGCTCATTTCGCGGAAGTTCCGGTGTGGCGGCGTTGGTTGTGAGCGAAAAATCATCTTGTCTGCCACCGAAAAATCTAGAAAGCTCTAAGTAAAATAAATAATAAAAAACATCGGTTAACGTAAACCACCTGCGTGCAAGCAGGTGTTCTACCACGGAGCGACACGGTCGCTTGAAACTCCTTCGAAAAAAAAACACTATGTTAAATGTCGTGCAGTGGAAGGAGTCTCCTCGAAGCATGCAATATTGCGCGGCAGAAGCTTAGAATCGCACCACGCGTCAAAACATGGCACTTGCGCAACGAGCGGGTGTTTTAAAGGCCCACCAATTACAAAGCGCTCACACATATTTAATCATTATCAGCTGCAAAAGCATCAACAAAGTGAGCAGTTGCGTAGGTTCGCGTATTGCCTTACGGACGCGAAGTACGCCCTCCACTGATTGGAAAAAAGGAAGAATTATGGCGTAGTGGGCACTTAACAACTGTACTTGCAGTGGACATTCTAGGACCGTTTGAAACGCCAATGTTACACAGGAAGTCCTTTGTTTTCTTATGCAAGGTTGAGGCATGCACCGAGAACCGAAGCCAGGCTGTCAACTGAGAAGGCGAAGCGCACGGGATCCAACTGCGCTATCGCGCTCTACACTTGAAGGCGAAGTGCAAGCGTCCTACATGTTTTTCGAAGGTTTGGTTACCGCTCACGTGAATGGCCACAAGCTAGCGACACGAAGTTTGCTTCTGGCCAAATATACGTGAGCCGACAATAAATGTTTGAACGCCAAAATATCAACGACTGTTTACGAGATTCTGTTTCATATTAAACGAAATGGACCGTAAGTGAATTTTCAGCGACCCATACTCAAGAGAGTCTCAACAATCACTTCAGCGGCACGTGAACGAAAGCACGACTTATACATTTCAATACTGCGCCAATGGCGGCTGGACAAGCACTCATAAACTAAGAGCTGAATAAAATTTTAATAAAATTTAGAAAATTTTATATAAGAGATATCAAGATTCAACTCAATTATATGTAATGTACATAATATTACTCCTGTGCAGTTCTTCGATAACATGTTTTCTTTTGTTGTTGACCATACTTATAAAACTCGTATTGGCATGTGACGGAATGTTGACAGGTTAGCAAACACAAATAAGCAAAAGGATCTTTCCAGACTTCTTGATTTTCACTTTTTATCAAAGTTATTTCCACTGCCACTAGAATTATTCAATCAAGTGCAACACTAAGAGACATGTTCGTAACATTCTTGTCCTCTGAGTTCATATTTTCAGGCACTCTATCTACCGCTATTAGCGACCACTTTCCTATATTCTTTATTGCCCTCTGATCCCATTATTAGCCTAGACAGCCCGCTTCTAGTATATATTATGACCTGTTAATTCAAGATCTCTCGCACTTACGTGCGAAATTGAGCAAACGAATTGTGTGGGGTAATGTTCTTTGTCCTCTGCTCATTTAGCTTATGACATGTTTAAGCGAACTTTCAGATCAGTTTACAACAAACATTTTTCTCTTAGGGCTTTAAAAAAGCCAAAGCGTGCTCACAAACCTTAGATGACAACGGATATTCTTAAAATGATGAAGAAAATGTATGTATCGGAAACCCAGCTGATTTCAGGATGCTCAAAAATGTAGATATGCAAATATTAAATTGCAACGGCAAGCAAAACAAAATTATTACTATTCTACGTTTGAAGGCGTAACAGATACCAAACAAATGTAGCACAAGATACACTGCGTCATATCTCTATGTAGAGCTAACAATGAATTAGAACTTTTAGTTGACAATGAAGTTATTAAAGGTGAGGAGTTAACGAATAACTTTGTTGGGTACTTCGTATGTATAACTGAAAGCACACATCAAACAAGTTCCTTCGAGTACTTACCAGTGCCGCTCAAGGAATCAATATTTTTTGCCCAACATATGAAGATTTTTGCCCAACGTATGAAGACAACTATGGGGTGATGCCGGGGCAATGCCTCAACGAACCCATGCGTGAGCACAGTCTGGCTGTAAGGGGTAATAATGGTGGTCATTTGAATTTTCACTGCAGGACGTGTGGCTGTACCGCCCGATTCGACAATGTATCAGTCATGGCAAAGTAACGGGAAAAGACTGAAAGGAAAATATTAGAAGCGTATAATATCAGGCGGTATTATGACAGATGCATAAGCATGTCGTCGATGTCGCTTTCGCACGAAGAATTAGTATTCTTAAATGGCCATATTTAATTTTGTTGGTGAACCTTAGAAGGGTTTTCTTCTGTTAACCTTTTGATGAGGGTTAGCTGCTGCGCACGTTTTGCCTATTTTGTTTTCCCATATGACCATTTGTAAAGTTTTTAGAAAGTTTTAAGTTGCGACTCTCTTGGTGTTATTCTTCACTGGTGTGCTTCATCATTATTGCTCTTTTGTAGATGGCTTTGGATGATATGAATAGTGTTGTTTTATACTTTTAGTCATTTTCCATGGCCTTTACAATTTTCACTGTGCCTTTTCCTGTTTTGTCGGCGCCATCGTAGACGCTTGAATTAGTAAAAAGATAATAAATAAAGAGATAAAATTAGAGGTGTAGACCGTGTGATTACGTAGGAAGGAAAAAAAAATTCTTGCACTTGGTACAAACGAGGTGTTTTTTTCACAGCTCTGTCAGCGGTACAGATTTGTAAATGAATCTTGTGCGCATCGTGATGGTGCAGTGTGGCATGCCCATATATATTGGCTTCGTCAAACGGTAGTCTGCGCTCTTTGGTAGTCTTTGGCTCTTTGGTAGTCTGCGCTCTTTCCTGCTGTTTGCCCAGCAAGTCGAGTTTACAAGTATGAACCAACTAGTCTGCAAATAAGTATTGCTGCCCCTAAAAGAAAAGCGGAATGCTACTTTCGCTATAAGCCTTCACATTTTACCACCCGGGTGGTCTAGTGGTTATCGTGACCAAAAAGTCACGAAATGAAATCCCGGCAGCAGCTGCCGCATTTCGATGAAGACAAATTGTTGGAGGTAGATTTAGGTGCAAGTTACTCCATTGCTGTTCGAAAGCTTTACCTACCTTCCATCCCTTCGGGTGTGAATGTAGGGGTAAAAAAGAGCTAAATAAAAGCTCAAGTAAAATGTTTACTTATTCATTTAGAGATGACGCATAATGCAACATGAAAACACGCTCAGGGGTGCTATGCAGGATGGCCCGAGTTTGGCGAAACTCGGGATCTCGCCGAGCTCTGGCGACACCCCTTGTCGAAAGAACTAATAGCATGAAAACCTAAAATCTAGCCCATCATACCCTGAGCGCGCGCCGTGTTCAGTTGGTTGAGATGGAACGCGGCGTAAGTTTAAGCTTGCTAGGGATCCTCTATGTTCACTTCATCGCATTGGAGTCATTGCAGTTTCTTCATTTGAAACAACACGCCCCAAATGTGCATGCATGCAACTCCGCATTCTGACATGACCCGTGTATTACATGTCGTGGTGAGGTGATGTGGGTTTAAATTGGAAAAAAAAAACGCTAGGCCTGTGCTGAAACCGCAGCACAGTCACAGCGAAAGCTTGAAGAGCGGCGTTTCTAGAGCCCGTTGTAAGCTCTCTTGGGGCTACACATACATGTACACTATCAAGGAACCCACTACGCCTTAAATCACAATTTTTTGTGAATTTGGGAAGCACCTATTAAGCCATTATTCGTCATTCTGCGGAGAAGCGAGGCACCAGCTACACGTCTGTAAGACATTATGTGCACTTTGTTGAGGCGACGACTGATGACGATGAAGAATTATGGCTCAACCCTTTGTAATGGGTTGGAATCTTTAAACGGCCCACCAGTTATGCAATGTGCATTGGGTGACGCCCGGTCGCTATTTCCCTCCCCCGTCATGCTGTATAACATACGTTGACGTGGGAGAGAGACGGATGGGGGGGGCGAAGAACTTTACTGAGGCTCCGAGGAAATGGATCATGCGCTTATGGGCTTCCTTGGCAACCAATACAAGTGCACTTGCGAGGAACCCACTGCGCTATAAATCAGTGTAATTTTACTGAGACCCCGAGGAAGTGGATCAGGCGCTTATGGGCTTCCTTGGCAATCAATACAAGTGCATTTGCGAGGAACCCACTACGCTATAAATCATTGTAATTTTTGAGAAGTAGGGCAGCGGGCACTGTGCCATTTTTCGTCATTCTACGGAGAGCGTTGGTACCTGCTATACGCATGTAAGGCATTTTGCGCACTTTGTTGATGCTGTGCCTGATGACGATGAAGAATTATGGCAGAGTCATTTGTAATGGGTTGGAAGCATTCAACAACCTACTCGTTGCGCAATTCGCATTGTGTGACGCCTGGTTACAGAATTCGCGTTGTGCGACGCTTGGTGCTTATTTTACTCTTCTACCACGCTATATTGCATATGCTAATGTGGTTCCTTCCCGACATGAAGCCTGTATAGGACCTTTTTGCAAAGCAGTTTCAAGCACCGGCATGGCTCAGAGGTTGAATATTGGGCTCCCACGCAGAGGGCCCAGGTTCGAACTTCGTTCCATCCTGGAATTTTTTTCTTATTTCGTTTTTTTCTTATTTCGAGCGATACTGGTTACGGACACCGGCGGCGGCGGACAACTACGGCGCCAAAAACGGCCGGTGACATGATCTCATAACAGCTTTCGCTGTAAAATACCGCCACTGCGATAGCATTCCCAAGTAGTATGAACATCACCTTAGCAATGCACTCCTGTGCCAGTCAGATGTGATGAAAAGTGAGGATGTCCCGCAGTGTCAAAACGAGAAGAAAAAGTCACAGTTTCGCCGCAAGGGTGAAGCAACGAATACGATAGCAAGAAAAGCGGCCCGTGATGGACGCGCTGATACCCTGCAGGAAAATCTGCCCCCCCGGCAGCAACTACAGCGGGAGCAGACAGCGGAAGGGCAAGGTTCTCCCTCCGCAAGTATTAGAAACGAGCGAGCCAAGCAAGCTGGCCGACGACATTTTAAATGCGCCCGTTGCGCTCCTCGCGACATCTCGCTGGTAATGAACAAACGATAAGCGCCTGCTGTCTCTGAGTCCGGCCAGTGGTAACGGATGTGCATATAACGCTCGCCGTTAGCATCTGCGTTTTGGGGCGTAGTGGTTAGCGCAAAGCGCTTCGGAGTGAGAAGTCGCTGTTTCAATTCCGCGCTTCGGACGCATTTTTCTGAATTATTTCTCTTTGGGACTTATATATATATATATATATATATATATATATATATATATATATATATATATATATATATATATATATATATTCATGGTCACACGCAGGCATTTAACTCATCATTACTACCTCGAGCCATTGCACATTGGAACGATCTTCCTGATCACATTGTATCCATCCCTAATCGTGAAACATTCCGTGATAACCTGATTTCATTGTACTCTAGCATTGTATAACGTTGTTCCGTCTTGCTGTTTGTTATCTTTTTCTTTTTTTTTTGCTTTTTGTCTGTATTCCTCTTTATTGTTTGTAAATACTGATGCCCCCCTTACTCAATGCCCTTCAATGGGCCTGTAAGGCATTTTGAATGAATAAATAAATATATATATATATATATATATATATATATATATATATATATATATATATATATATATATATATATATATATATACGGTGCATGACGGCGGTGACGGCGACGGCAAAAACCAGCCGAGACTGTCCATATAATTGCTATCGCAATAAAAGCTATCACTACTAGATAAGGACATTCACAAGAGCTAAATTTTATTGATGTCATGTCTACTCCCTTCATTGTACAAAAACAATATGCACATGAGTAAATTCACAGGAAATAGTGTAATCGAAAACATGTTACATGGACAGCAGCTCTTGTTGTGAAACAGTTCGTTGTTTGCAATTTGGCAATGCACAGACGCAACAAAATGTTTTACAACACAAACTCCATGACAGTGACACTGTTAACAGAAACACAGCGTTCAGAAAAACAGCTCAAAGAGATTTACATACAAGCGAATAAAGGTTTAAACACTGCTAGGAGAATATACCTCAATATAGCCTTTCCATTGTAGTAAAGCAGATAGCCACATTAATTTAACGTGGATTGAACTCGTAATGCATGCAATGAAATGCCGCATGTCCTTAACGCATCTGTAACAAAACCGCCATGTGTGCTAGTTCACGATAAATGCACAGGCAATTTCAGCACAGTTTGCAAGAACAGTGTTCCCTTCTAATTGAAGTGCTGCATACGTTTGAAATAGAATGATGTACATACAGCTAATCGTAAGGCGCTGCATACAATTGTACTTTTAGCATCACATGTATCCTCGAATTCCATGGAAAACCTAACTTACAGCTTTTTGTTGGCCACATGCCGCAAACAAAAAATACACAACTACGTTCAATAACACGCACATTTTTCTCGAGCGCAGCCAAAGAACTGTTGCGGCACAATTTCGTAAACTCCAATGGTGCCACATAATGACAATATCGAGATGGATAGGCTCGCAAAACGTTCCCTAAAATGCAGCACCGCATGTCAAGAATTCCTTCCTATGCACAATACTAGCCAAACATCTTACAAAGTTAAAATGCCAAGTACGCATACTTTCACAGCTGCACACAGCAACTCGGAGCACACGCTACAACATGTGCATAACATTTACTCAGACAAGTCCTACAACAGTTTCAGTGTTCTGCTTCACACAACCTTCACACAACCGTTTTGCACATTACGAACATCATTGGGGAGCACCAAGATCACAGCATTCATAGAAATACGCCAGCCGTTTGAGGCTCAAGCAGCCACAAGCGTCCAGACTTATGCAGATGCATCCACATGCTTTCTATCACTTATCAGAAACAATGCAACAGCAATGCTCAGTACCACGGGGTGTAACATAATGAAACACGTGACTGCTAACAAAAACATTGCACCAATCAATGTACAGTGATCAAGAATTCAAACGCAACGCAAATTTTTAACACGAAAGTGTTTTATGCCGGGGTCCACCAAGTACATCCGTCACGGATATGACGTTGATAAAATGGACGCCAACGGGTGAGAAAGAAAAAAACCAAGAAAAAGATACCCCACTGGGAATCGAACCCACGACGCTGCGGCCGCGACGGCAGGCGCCCGACGCTCTACCGACTAAGCCAACTCGGGAGATGCTAGGCACGGCGCGAACGCGCCTTATATGTTTCACACCTTCTCTTTCGCGGCGGGCGGAGCGGGGCGGTGCCGCCGTCTGTGAGAGGTGAAAAGAAGTAATGCTTCACGATCGACACTTACTAGCGCTTACTCCGAGATTGCACGTGATATCGGAGGTCATGGTTAAAGCGTCTCGATACCAGAGAGGTAGACTGGCCGCGCTGGCGTCGCCGAGGCACCCTTGACGCAGTTACGTTCTTTGCCTTTGGATTCGTGTTAGCGTGCGTCGGCTCATCGGAGTAATGCAGCTTCCACGTGCACGAACGGGATTTCTCTGCCGCCGACTGCTTCAATTGCGAGAGCACCGACTAACAAAACTGCTGCAATATGCGTTGCAGAAAGGACGCGATTTCGACGGGCGAATGTCGTGCCTTGGTGGAGCGAGAGCAGCGCCTGCGAGACAGAGGCCAGCGGGACGCACGCGTTTGCGGCTCAGGCTACGAACCTCTACCTCCCGCGTTGCTGAAGTGCAGTGTGTGTTATGTATGCATGAGCACAGGCGTCGGCTACCCATTACTAGAAAGCGCACACCGTGCCGTTCTCTCCTTAATTGACGACGCTTTGAAGAAGTGCATACCGGGTACCAATGTTGGTTATGAACTTGTTGATAACATCCTTACGCGCAATTCACGATTCGCTGTGTCCAAATATATGTTCACACCGTCAGCTACCTCAACGGTTTAATCATGATCATGGGCGTTAGTCTTCGCGATAGAGACATGCTGTCAACATGGGTGCATCCACGTCAAACGGTGCTATAGCTGCCAAACACGAATAGACATTGTACAAGCTCTCATATATCATAAGCACTACTTCTGTGAAGACACGTTTCACTTTCGTGTTATACCGATTCCTATGACGGAGGGATCAGCCATGTTTTTTCAGTATAACGGCTGGTATGTAAAATTGCTCAAGATAACCACGTGATACCGCGAAGAATATGGTCTCTAAAGGTTATGTTGGCTCTGATCTCCGTATTCGAGTTGAAATTACGCCTATATGGCCAGCACTAAAGACGGTGGAAACGAAAGTATGTGCATTACTTAGCCCTAGATAGTACTGTTTCAGTGCGTGAGTACTGTACTACAGCGTGCTCCAAGGGCTGCTGGAAAAGCAGGTAGAAAAAATTACAAATTGTGTAATGGTGGTATGCACTGTATGCCACGGTTGGAACTGACCGCACATTTCATACCTACGAATATTTTTACATGAATGCTAAGTAAGAAATAAGAAACACGTCACATGACGTACGCTGCAATGCCTGACAGCAATTAAACGGGTGTGCATAGTTTGCACACTGAATGTAGGGTGTGCTTCAATTGAGTGAAAAAATTGAAGAAACTAAATGAAGTCCGTGTTGCTCACCTATTGTGTACAGTTGGAGGCGAAAATATTTGAGGCCCGTGTACTTAGATTTAAGTGCACGTTAAAGAACCCCAGGTGGTCGAAATTATCGGAGGCCTTCACCATGGCGTATCTCATAATCAAATCGTGGTTGGACGTTAATACCCAGATATTATTACTATTATTCATATCATTATTATTCACATTATTATTATTAGTATTATTATTATTATTATTATTATTATTATACCTTTCAGTCGCGAATTATGATGCACTGTCTACAAATGCATCAAATTTCCATGGCATGATTCCAAGGCACTCAATATTACATTCCAAGAAATAAAATGAAGGAATGTGTTCTCTTGTGTGTTACAGTAATTAACGCTAATCAGCATGTAAATAAATATCTAATTATTCTGCATAATGAATCAACTATAGGCCCAAAATGCATGCAAAGGTTGTTTTTGGTTGTATGCTTTTCGAGCGAAGAAAAAAATATACTCTTGACGTTGGTCCTGGAACGCCGCACGTCGAACGATCGTCGAGCATGGTAGTGTCTCTAGCAAAGTGATCATCTGCAGCAGCATACAGTAAAATGAAGTTAAATAAGCGCTAATGTCCACTCAGGAAGCCTGCGCGAATGTGCACACTAAGGTTCAGGTCATTTGAAATAACAAGCGATGCGTGATGCGACTTCGAAGTTGATGTGTACAATTGTACACACCGTGACGGAAAGGGTTATTATTATTATTATTATTATTATTATTATTATTATTATTATTATTATTATTATTATTATTATTATTATTATTATTGATGTTTCTTCTGTCATTCGGAATTCTTCTTTCCTTTTGTATGCCGATGACATAAAGATATTTAAGGAAATTCATTCAGTTATCGATTGTCGCTTGCTGCAATCTGATTTGTGTTCTTTTTCTGAATGGTGCAAGAGCAATAACCTCTCCCTAAATATTTCAAAAACCAAGGTAATGAGTTTCACTCGAAAAACATCTAGTGTGCCTTTTTTATATTCTGTCAATTCTGTGTCGTTGTGTAAGGTATGTGAGATCAATGATCTAGGTGTTCTTTTTGATAGCACCTTACACTTTTCTGCTCACGCTAAGCGTGTTGCTTTGCGGGGTCTTCGCACCCTAGGCTGTGTTTGCAGAATGTCTAGAGAATTCCGTTCTCCTGTGCCCTTCCGAAAATTGTACACCGCGCTATGTCTTCCTCAACTAGAGTATGCATCTGTGATCTGGAATGGCATTCCTAATTCCAGCAGCAACGCCATTGAGCGAGTCCAGAAAAGATTCCTAAGCATTTACAACCATCGTTTTGCTAGAAATGACTCGGGATCTCGTTCTAACGCTGCTGGATTATTATCATTGCCATCACTTTGCTGCCGACAAAATCGCGCTGATCTGTTATTTCTTTACAAGCTTGTGCATGGTATCATATCCTGCCCTGTACTGCTCAACTGTCTTAATTTCCGAATTCCACGTGCGCTGACCAGAGAGAATAGACCTTTTCATGTAACCGCCTGCCTCTATGAACATTCGACCATTGGCAGGATACAACGTCTTTACAATGCTTACTTTTTGGAGCGCGATGCTTTTCAGAGCTCCCAGTCGTTGTTCTGCTCCGAGCTTTGCACTGTACTTACATAGCCTTGTACACTGTTGATATTTTTTTTCTGCCTGCGCATAGTTGTATATGTGCAATTTTGTAACGTTTTTTATCCCTGATATTTTATTATGAATGTTTCCTTTGTTTTCTTTGCTTTTTTTTCGTGCGCCAGTACAAAGACCTTACGGTTGTTCCTGGGCACATTAAATAAACGTTTGATTGATTATTATTATTATTATTATTATTATTGTAAGGAGGAAGAAGAACAACATGCCGCAGTGGGACACCACCTCAGCTGGGAGAGCCAAGCGCGAGCTGTTGGTGCCAGCGCTGCGACTCTTGTGTCGGTTGTCGCCGCCCGCTTTCAGCGTCCGTAGGCATCCTGCCCAAGTGCTACTTGCGCCAATAAACCCCGTATCAGAGTGGTGGAGGTGCTGGGTACTCAACCTGGAACTCCGAAACAGGAGACTACCCGCTGCCCCCGAAATGGCCAACGAAACCGCCCAGCAAGGCACGACCCAACCTCCGATGGTCATCGTGCCCACGGCGCTGCGCCTGCGCGATCCACCTTTCTTCAACGGCACCGATGAGCAAGACGTCGAAGACTGGCTGTCGACATTTGAAAAGGTGGGCGCAAGCAACAAGTGGGACGACCCTTCCAAGCTGCAATATGTTTCTTTCTACCTGAAAGAGGTCGCAAGCCTCTGGTTTAACAACCACCAGACAGAATTCACCACCTGGAGTGATTTCAAGCAACGCATTGCCGATGTGTTCGGTCGCCCAGAGGTACGGAAGCTCCGTGCTGAACAGCGCCTACGGGGGCGTGCACAGTTGCAAGGAGAAGGCTTCACAAGTTACATCGAAGACGTACTCGACTTGTGCAAGCGCCTTAACCCTTCGATGAGTGAAGGAGACAAGATCAGACACATCTTGAAGGGGATAGACGACGACGCCTTTCAGATGCTGCTGGCCAAGGACCCGCGGACTGTGTCTGAACTCGCCACTCTGTGCCAGAGCTTCGAGGAACTGCGGAAGCAACGGCTCTTGACACGGCGGCCAGCGGCTACAGACGACACTCTCGCGGCGTTGACCCTCGGTGGTGAGCACAACCCGCTGCTGTCAGAAATCAAACGGTATGTGCGCGAGGAAGTGGCTCGACAACTGTCGTGCCTGTCGTATTTACCGACAACAGAACACACTACTGAGCGTCTCGCGCCAGCCATCCGACAGGTGATACAGGAGCAGGTCTCCGAGGCACTGCCGTCCGCCTCCCAGCCAACACCTGTCGCCGCGCCACTGACTTATGCCGCTGTTACTGCTAATCCACCGCGACCTCTACCTTCGTCGACTCCTCAACCTGTGCGAGTACCAACGACGCCTAGTACACAGCAGTGCTACGGAAACCCCTGGCGCACAGCTGACAACCGTCCCATTTGCTACGCTTGCGGGTATCCAGGCCATGTCGCGCGCTTCTGTCGTCGGCGCTTCGCAGCGACCTCTGCTGCACCGAGGTACCCCGACTACTCTTTCCGGGCCCCGTACGACGCGCAACGCGAACCGCCACCTCAACGTGATCGACTACCAGCTGAACATGACCCGCTGCCAGCCGAACGAGACCGCCAACGTGCTTCCGAGTACCGACCGTTCGCTTCCCGTCGCTCACCCTCACCACGGCGCCGTTCTCTGTCACCCCTGCGTCGCCGACCGAACCAGCTGGAGACGGAAAACTGACTGCCGCAGCTCCGGAGGCACGAGCTGCGTCGTCGTCATACTGTGTAAGTCCTCGCCTGTCCCCCGCCAATGTTATGGAAGTGTTCGTTGAAGGTTTCCGTACTCTCGCGCTTGTCGATACTGGTGCCGCCATATCTGTGATGAGCCGGAAACTTTGTCGCTCTATAAGAAAGGTAACGACGCCGCCTTCCGGGTTTTCGCTCAGTACAGCGAGTGCGCAACAAATTCAGCCGGTTGGAGCATGTACGGCCAGAATCGTCATTCAGGACGTTTTGTACCACATAGAGTTTCTCGTGTTGGCCACGTGTTCGCATGATGTAATACTCGGATGGGATTTTTTGTCACGCCACCACGCCGTTATTGACTGCGCGCGCGCGCAGGTGGAACTTTCTGTGTTTTCTGAGGCCCCATCTACCGACAGAGAACGACCACCCCATGTCGGCAAGCTTGTTGTTGCCACTGACACTGACGTTCCTCCTCTGAGTGCCGTCATAGTTCCTGTCCACTGCGCTGAATTTTCTGGCACTACCGTTGTGTTCACGCCATCTGACGTTTTCAGTCGCCGCCACAGTACATCGCTGCCATTTGCGGTTCTGCCACCTCATCAGCATGCGACGGGAATATTGGTTTGCAACCCCACCGTTTGCCCTCTCACTTTGCACATTAACGAGACGCTTGGCCACGTCCAGCCTGTAGACGAAAATGCTATCGTGCCCATTGAATCCTGCGAAACTGAACCAAAACTTCATTTGAACGCTGTGACCCCGCGTGTTACATCGGATGACGTCTCCTCGGATGTATTCAACCGCTCCATCGCAAGCGAGCTCCCTCAGGATAAACGGGCACAGCTTATTGCGCTTCTTCATGAGTTTAGACATTCGTTCGACTTCCCGCAGAAGGCACTGACTAAAACCAACACAGTTGCTCACCATATCGACACGGGCAGTCACACTCCGTTGCGGCAACGGCCCTACCGTGTATCACCAACGGAACGGAATATCATCGCGGAGCAAGTGAATGACATGCTTCAGCACGGTGTCATCGAGCCTTCTTCTAGTCCCTGGTCTTCACCTGTAGTGCTCGTGCGGAAAAAAGATGGTTCGATTCGATTTTGTGTGGATTACCGACGTCTCAACAAAATTACGCGGAAAGATGTCTACCCTCTTCCCCGCATCGATGACGCCATCGATTGCCTACAAGGTGCCGAATACTTTTCGTCATTGGACTTACGTTCAGGTTACTGGCAGGTCCCGATGGCAGAATGTGACCGTCCTAAAACAGCGTTCGTTACTCCAGACGGCCTGTACGAATTCACAGTAATGCCATTCGGTCTGTGTAATGCGCCTGCAACGTTTGAGCGCATGATGGACAGCATTCTACGCGGCCTAAAGTGGCAGATATGTTTATGTTACCTTGATGATGTTGTCGTGTTCTCCCCAGATTTTCCTACGCACGTCGACCGTTTGCGCACGATTCTTCAGTGCCTTACCAAGGCAAACCTTCAGCTTAATCTGAAGAAGTGCCGCTTCGGGGCTCGCCAACTCACTATACTTGGTCATGTTGTCTCAAAGGATGGAATTCTTCCAGACCCGGACAAACTTCGTGCGGTCGCCGAGTTTCCTAAGCCGACTACACTCAAAGAACTGCGGAGCTTCGTCGGCTTGTGCTCGTATTTTCGTCGTTTCGTCCGTAACTTTGCGTCGATTATAGCTCCACTTACGAAACTACTTGCTGGCCCTGCTAATCTTTCCAGTTGGACCCAAGCATGCGACGAAGCCTTCGACACATTGCGCCGCCTGCTTACGTCACCACCCATTCTGCGCCATTACGACCCCACTGCTCCGACCGAAGTGCACACAGACGCTAGCGGCGTCGGTCTTGGCGCAGTGCTCGCGCAACGTAAGCCCGGCATTCCAGAGTACGTCGTCGCATATGCTAGCCGCGCCCTCACAAAAGCAGAAACCAACTACTCCGTCACCGAGAAAGAGTGCCTCGCAATTGTGTGGGCATTAAGCAAGTTTCGTCCTTACTTGTACGGACAGACTTTCGACGTCGTAACCGACCATCATGCACTCTGTTGGTTAGCTTCTTTGAAGGATCCTTCCGGTCGCCTTGGACGTTGGGCTCTTCGCCTACAAGAATTTGACATCCGCGTCGTCTACCGATCTGGGCGAAAACATTCTGACGCGGACGCGCTCTCTCGATCGCCAGTGCAATCTAGTGAAGACCCGCATTCAGAAGATGCCTTTCCCATCACTGCCGTTTCGGTCACGAACATGCCATCTGAGCAGCGAAAAGACCCATGGATTGCCTCTCTCCTCAACGTCCTTTCCGACTCTTCAACGTCTGCATACCCACGTGCTCTTCGTCGCCAAGCCACACATTTTGAGATACGAGACGCGTTATTATACCGAAGAAATCACCAAGCAGATGGTCGCAAATGGCTCTTGGTTATACCAAGCCACATGCGATCTGACGTATGTGCATATTTTCACGCTGACCCGCAACATGCTCACGCTGGCGTGTTGAAAACATACCAACGGCTCCGCCAGCGTTACTACTGGCGTGGCATGTACACCTTCGTCCAAAAATATATTCGATCATGTCCATTGTGCCAACAACGAAAGTCATTTGCCCATTCACCCGGATTACTGCAACCTCTACCGTGTCCGGCACGCCCTTTCGACCGTTTTGGCATTGATCTATATGGACCGCTTCCTTACACCGCAGCTGGCAATCGATGGATAATTGTCGCCGTAGACCATCTAACGAGATACGCTGAAACAGCTCCGCTACCTTCAGCCGGTGTTCGTGACGTAGCCAACTTCGTCTTACGTCGCTTCGTCCTGCGTCATGGTGCACCACGCGAACTACTCAGCGACAGAGGGCGCGTGTTTTTATCCGAGGTTCTTCAAGAACTCCTTCGCGCATGTCGCACGTTTCACCGCACCTCTACAGCCTACCACCCGCAGACCAACGGTCTCACTGAGCGCTTCAACAGAACGCTGGGAGACATGCTCGCGATGTATGTCGATGCTGACCAGCCAAACTGGGATGTGGTCCTCCCCTTTGTAACTTATGCATATAATACGGCAACGCAGTCAACGACGGGCTTCTCGCCTTTCTTTCTTCTATATGGCCGCGAACCGTGCGCCACCCTTGACACTATTTTGCCGTATCGTCCGGACGCCTCCGAATTCAGCCCCGTTTCTGAAATTGTGCAGCACGCTGAAGAGTGTCGTCAGTTGGCCCGCTCATTCACCTCGGACAAACAGGCCCTCGAAAAAGAACGCCATGACCGCGACCACCAAGTCGAGACTTTCGCCGTAGGTTCGCTCGTTTGGCTCCGACTGCCCTTCCATTCCCCTGGCCTGTCGTCCAAGTTTGCCCCCAAGTATCACGGTCCTTATCGCGTCGTGGAACGTCGATCACATATAACGTACGTGATTGAGCCAGTCACGCCATCTACAGACAGGCGCCGGCTTGGTCGAGAGACAGTCCACGTCAGTCGCCTCAAACCATACCACGACCCCTTCGTTCTGTCGTCACCTTGATTCGCCAGGATGGCTCTCCTTTGTCGCCGGGGTGTTGTAAGGAGGAAGAAGAACAACATGCCGCAGTGGGACACCACCTCAGCTGGGAGAGCCAAGCGCGAGCTGTTGGTGCCAGCGCTGCGATTCTTGTGTCGGTTGTCGCCGCCCGCTTTCAGCGTCCGTAGGCATCCTGCCCAAGTGCTACTTGCGCCAATAAACACCGTATCATTATTATTATTATTATTATTATTATTATTATTACTATTATTATTATTATTGGGGGTCCCGCAGCATGGCGCCCAGCCGGGATGCGTGTGTGCTCTGCTCGTGCCCTTTTTTCGGTAAGCAGCAGTTTTTCCGCTGCAAATCTGCGAAAAACGTGTGCACGCGAAGTGTGTGACTTGGCCGGATGACCAACTGCAGCTCTTGAAGTCCGGATAGCGTACATTTTCGTGCAATTTGTGCGATTCCGCCCAGCATGGTGATAGGCCTAACGACGAGACCGAGGTATGCGCGACGGCGGCGTGTTCCCTGCCGCCACGTGGTTCCCCAACCGGTCCACCTCTCGCCCCTTCGGGTGACCTGGGTGAGGAGGTAGCCGGCCTTCGCCGCCTGCTCCTCGACGCGCTGGAAGGGATTTCGTTCCTGAGTGACGAGGTCTCACAGCTGCGGGAGGACAGTGAGCGCCTGCGAAAGGAACATTCCCGAGTGGCTGAGCAGCAGGTCCGTATCGTCGCCTCCCTTCGTGGTGAGGTTCGTTTTCTGCGCGATGAGCTGACACGCTGCGTCACCCCCAAGCTAGGGGAACGTCCTGCAAAGTCTCCAACGGCTGCAAAGTCTCCAACGGCTGCAAAGTCTCCAACGGCTGCAAAGTCTCCAACGGCTGCAAATTCTCCAACATCTCCAACGTCTCCAACGGCAAAGTCTTCCGTGAACTCCGACACCCCTGCGACCTCTGATACGACTCATAACACCGAAACGCTCCCATCTTTTACCCCACCACCAGGTTTTCAGCGTGATTTGAAGCTCCGCGTTGTGGATCGTACGGAAACCTCTTCGGCCAATGTCACAGTGAGTGCAAGAAAGGAAACGAAAAGAAAAACACATGTATCTACTGGAGCCATGGACTCGTCCACTCTGTTAGTGGCTCAAATCCCCCAACGACGCCAGCGGCAGTGGGCTATATTTGTGTCCAAGTTGAGCCCTGACACTACATCTGCTGACCTCAAGAAACACATTGAGTCTGTTGACCTTTCTGCCATTTCCTGCCGGCGGCTCAAAACAAAATATCCTTCTTACTCCTCGTTCTGCGTTACAGTTGACGAAGGTACATCGAAACGTCTGAATGACCCGTCAATGTGGCCGTGCGGTTGCATTTTCAAACCATTCCGTGGGATTCTCCACGACGACATGCTCCATCCCTCAGAGTGCGCACCCGTAAGCAACGGTGCCGTGTAATTTGGATATATTTTATCAGAACGCTCGTGGTCTTCGCACTAAGACGCGCGAATTCTTTGCTAATGTTGTTTCGTCTTCTTTTGACCTTATTGCGATATCTGAAACGTGGCTGTGCAGTGAATTCCTTCCTGTGACTAATCTTCCGTCGAACTACACCACCTTCCGCAGTGATTGGGACTTCTGTGCAACTAAACAAAAGGTGGGGGTGTATTGATGGCTATAGACAGTTCTCTAAGATCTGTTAGACGCAAGGACATAGAAACAATTTCTGAATCAATTTGGATCGAAATTAGTCTTGAGCACTGTGAAAAATTGTTTATTTATTGATTGGATGTTGATTGGATGTTTCTATGTATCGCCTAGCGTTTCACCAATTGCGTTTAATCAGATCGTCTCTTCTATTGAAAATGTGATAATTTCACATAAGAAGCACAAAATTCTTGTACTTGGCGACTTTAACACACCAGGAATTGACTGGACCACACTTAAATTTTCTCATTATCATCATTTTTTAAAGAACAAATGCAGCGTATTGTTACATTTTCTCGCTTTTAATTCCCTACAGCAGCACAATAGTATTGCCAATTCCTGTGGTAACGTCTTAGATCTGTGTATTTCTAATAATCAACCTATCGAAGTATCACTCTCTCACATCTCTCTTGTTCGTCCTGACAAATTTCACCCACCACTCAAACTAACACTCTGTATTTCACCAGAAAAACCAAGCTTTCCCAGAAAAATCGACAAAACGCCCAGATTTGCCTTCAAGCGAGGTGACTACGTTGGTCGAGCAAAAGTGGCGAGTCCTTCAGGATACTGGACCCAAATGGAGTAACTGACAAACCCAATTTTGATGATCAAGTCGATCAGTTTACGGAGCTTATCTTGACCAGCATGCGCAAGTTCATTCCCCAGTATACACCTCATCATTGTAAATATCCCTCCTGGTTCTCATCAGAACTTACAAGTGCACTGAAACACAAAGATCGTGCACACAGAAAGTGTAAACGTTCTGCATCAACTCATTTGAAGGAAGAATTCTGTCGTTTTCGTACTCTTTGTAAACGCCTTTATAAACGGGATCACAGTCTACATATTTCATTTTCAGAAAAAAGCGCGTCTGACAGGCCGGCTTGAGTTTTGGAAGTATGTGCGCAAACGGTCGAGCAAAAGTGGCGAGTCCTTCAGGATACTGGACCCAAATGGAGTAGAAGTTCAAGCCGTTGCTGACTGTTTTGCCATGCATTTTTCATCTGTCTATAGTCTCCAGCCTCTGTAGCTAGTAACGGTCGACAGGTTAAGGCAGTTGGCGCAGCTGATGCTGTGTCGCTAGATGAAGATTCCATTTCAGAATGCATTAAGCGCTTGAAACCATCCTTTTCAGCTGGCCCAGATGGCATCCCCTCTGCCATACTAAAAGCCTAGGCAGTATACTTGTCCCAGTATTGACTACCATATTTAATAAGTGTCTGCATGCTTCAACGTTTCCTAGCATTTGGAAAACTGCTCGTGTTTTCCCAGTGTTTAAGTCGGCTGTAAAGTGACGTCTCGGACAACCGCCCTATTTCCCCTTCATTGTGCCGCATCCAAAATCTTTGAGCTTGCTCTTCACAAAATATTGTCTTTTGATGTAAAAAATTCATTGATTGTGATCAGCATGGGTTCTCGCTGGCCGCTCAACTGTCACTAATCTTGCCAGTTTCATGATGCAAGTCTCCACGCCTATTTCGCAGAGAGGACAGGTTGACGCTATTTACTGTGACCTTAGCAAAGCTTTGATGTTGTCAGCCATTCGCTGCTTGTGGATAAACTTGCACACTTTGATGTTGATTCTTCAATTGTGAATCTCCTCCATAGCTATCTTCTTGATAGATTATGTTACGTTGCCGTTAATGGCCAAACGTCCTCTTTGTATAAAGCTACTAGTGGGGTTCCTCAAGGGTCGGTACTGGGCCCACTCCTCTTTTTAATTTATGTTAATGATGTTTCTTCTGTCATTCGGAATTCTTCTTTCCTTTTGTATGCCGATGACATAAAGATATTTAAGGAAATTCATTCAGTTATCGATTGTCGCTTGCTGCAATCTGATTTGTGTTCTTTTCTGAATGGTGCAAGAGCAATAACCTCTCCCTAAATATTTCAAAAACCAAGGTAATGAGTTTCACTCGAAAAACATCTAGTGTGCCTTTTTTATATTCTGTCAATTCTGTGTCGTTGTGTAAGGTATGTGAGATCAATGATCTAGGTGTTCTTTTTGATAGCACCTTACACTTTTCTGCTCACGCTAAGCGTGTTGCTTTGCGGGGTCTTCCGCACCCTAGGCTGTGTTTGCAGAATGTCTAGAGAATTCGTTCTCCTGTGCCCTTCCGAAAATTGTACACCGCGCTATGTCTTCCTCAACTAGAGTATGCATCTGTGATCTGGAATGGCATTCCTAATTCCAGCAGCAAACGCCATTGAGCGAGTCCAGAAAAAATTCCTAAGCATTTACAACCATCGTTTCGCTAGAAATGACTCTGGATCTCGTTCTAACGCTGCTGGATTATTATCATTGCCATCACTTTGCTGCCGACGAAATCGCGCTGATCTGTTATTTCTTTACAAGCTTGTGCATGGTATCATAGCCTGCCCTGTACTGCTCAACTGTCTTAATTTCCGAATTCCACGTAAGCTGACCAGAGAGAATAGACCTTTTCATGTAACCGCCTGCCTCTGTGAACATTCGACCATTGGCAGGATACAACGTCTTTACAATGCTTACTTTATGGAGCTCGATGTCTTTCACAGCTCCCAGTCGTTGTTCTGCTCCGAGCTTTGCACTGTACTTACATAGCCTTGTACACTGTTGATATTTTTTTCTGCCTGCGCATAGTTGTATATGTGCAATTTTGTAACGTTTTTTATCCCTGATATTTTATTATGAATGTTTCCTTTGTTTTTTTTTTGTGTGTGCGCCAGTACAAAGACCTTACGGTTGTTCCTGGGCACATTAAATAAACGTTTTGATTGATTGATTGATTGATTATTATTAATATTTTTATTATTATTAATATTATTACTATTATTAACGCCTATATAAACGGGATCATAGTTCGTATATTGAATTCTTAGAAAAAAGCGCCTCTAACAGGCCGGCTGAGTTTTGGAAGTATGTACGTAAACGGTCTAGCAAAAGCGGAGAGTCCTTCAGACTACTGGACTCAAATGGGGTAGAAGTGCATGCCATCGCTGACTGTTTTGCCACGCATTTCTCATCCGTTTATAAGGCCTCAGACTCTAGCACTGATATCAGACAACAGCCCAAGGTTGTTAGCTCATCCAGTGCTTTGTCGCTGGATGAAAATCTTATCTGCGAATGCATTAAGCGCTTAAAACCATCCTTATCATGTGGGCCAGATGGCATCCCCTCCGCCATACTAAAAGCTTATGGTAGTATATTTGTCCCAGTACTGACTACGATATTTAATAACTGCCTGGACACTTCCACATTTCCTAGCAAGTGGAAAACTGCTCGTGTTTTTCCAGTATTTAGGTCGGGCTCTAAAACAAATGCTTCTAATTATCGCCCGATTTCTCTACTATGTGCCACATCAAAGATCTTCGAGCTGGCTCTTCACAACATATTGTCTTTTAGTGTGAAAAACTCATTGATTCCTAATCAACATGGTTTTCTCGCTGGCCGCTCAACTACCACAAATCTTGCTAGTTTCATGACGCAGATCTCCACACCTATTTCTCAGAGAGGACAGGTTGACGTAATTTACTGTGACCTGAGCAAGGCTTTTGACGTAGTCAGCCACACACTGATTATGGTTAAACTTGCGCACTTTGATGTTGACTTGTCAGTTGTGAATCTCCTGCAGAGCTATCTGCTCAATAGATCTTGTTATGTAGCCGTAAATGGCCAAACGTCTTCTTTCTCTAAAGTGACTAGTGGGGTCCCTCAAGGGTCGGTATTAGGCCCACTCCTATTTTATTGCGATAGCAATTATATGGACAGTCTCGGCTGAAAAAATGTGCGTCCCCGTCGCCGTCATTCACCGTATATGTATAAGTATGTATATATATAGAAAAGCCACAAAGAAAAATAATTCAGAAATTCTTTCCGATGCGCGGAGTCGAACGGGCGACCTCTAGCTTTGGAGCCCACCGCGTTTGACGTTAGGCCACGACAGCACCGTCTTTCAGCCTGCTAACGGCGAGCTATTTATATACATCATGTAATTCAGCATGCTTTCGTAGTGGCCACATAGATGGCGCGACGTGCTCGCGTGTGGCGCGCTTTACAGATCGTCGCCCCGCTTCTGCGAACGCCGCTGCTCTTCGCTCTACAGGGAGTGGTCGCTTTCGCGCGCTTATCTCGAGGAAGGAAGAGGCGGCCGGTGGGGTGCTTCGCTTCGCTCGCTGCAGCGGCCGCATTTGCGAAAGGAGCGCGCTGTTTAAACAGAAATAAGTAACAACTGTGACAATTAGTTCGCGCTCGTCTTGTGTGTACCTGTTCGTTCGTTTCGTGCGTCCTGCTTTATGTTTGAGCAGTGCGCTTCAAGTGTCGAGCTGTGACGCATTAGTTCGCGATCGTCCTGTGTGCGTTCTTTTCGTGCGTCCTTTGGGCTCGAGCGACGCGCTGGCAATTTCGAGCTGCTTTCCATTCTTCGCGTTACATTACAATTTATTGCTATCGCATTCATTGCTTCGCCGTTGCGGCAAAACTGTGACTTTTTTAATTTACGTTAATGATGTTTCTTTAGCCATTCGTAATTCTTCTTTCCTCATGTATGCCGATGACATCAAGATTTTTAAGGAAATTCATTATGTTAACGACTGTCGCTTGCTGCAGTCAGACTTGCGCTCTTTTTCCGAATGGTGCAACGGTAATAACCTTTCTCTGAATACCTCGAAGACAAATTCATGGGCTATCACTCGCAAAGCAACTAGCGTGTCATTTCAATACTCTGTCAATTCTGTGTCCTTATGCAAGGTTTATGAGATCAGTGATCTTGGTGTTGTTGTTGACAGCGCGTTAAACTTTTCTGCTCACGTTAAGCGGGCTGCTATGCGGGGCCTTCGTTCTCTCGGATGTGTTTGTAGAATATCTCGAGAATTCAGGTCTCCCATGGCCCTCCACAAATTGTACACGGCAATATGTCTTCCACAACTTGAGTATGCGTCCGTGATATAGAATGGCATTGCTCAATCCAGCGGTAACACCGTTGAACGAGTCCAGAAAAAATTCCTCAGCGTATATAACCATCGCTTCGCTAAGAATGTCTCTGGATCTCGTTCAAATACTGCTGAATTATTATCACTGCCATCAGTCCACTGCCGATGAAATCGCTCTGATCTCTTATTTCTTTACAAGCTAGTCCACGGTATCATATTCGGCCCTGTACTTCTCAATTGTGTATATTTTCGAATTCCGCGTAGGTTAACCAGAGAGAACAGACCGTTTAATGTACCCGCCTGCTTCTTCCCACACTCTACCGTTCACAGAATACAAAGTCTCTATAATGTTAATTTTCTTGATCTTGACGTTTTTCATAGCCCAAAATCATTGTTTTTATCCGAGCTTTGCACTGTTTTGACGCAGTGTGGCACAATGTACAAAGTCTTCCCTTCTCAGTCTTTCCACATAGTTGTATATATGCAATCTATTTTTTTATTCCCCGTCAATATTTCTCGTGTTGTCTTATTTTACTCCTCCCCTTTTGTGTTCATTTCTCTTTGTCTACGTGTTTTTGCTCTTTTTATTTCTGAAAGCTGTCTGTATTGTATTGTTTATTTTTATTGTTTTTTTGCGTGCGCCAGCACAAAGACCTTACGGTTGTTCCTGGGCACGGTAAATAAATGATTGATTGGTTGATTGATTATTATTTTATTATTATTATTGAGTTCAGCAACGCACAAAGTAGCACGGAGGTTACGCTGAGGTACGCAGCTTTCGCTCAGGCGCAAGACTATCGGTGATAGTCTATCGGTTCACCAGACTATCGCAAGACTATCGGCTCACCAGGTTCGGGTACATTTGACGCGCTGGTCGCGCTTGCTGAAAAGGGCGCAACTTGGTGTGCCGCAGCACTTTGCCCTTTGCAAACAGATGCCGACGTGCACTTGCTGCCACAGGTGTATTTGGCAAGGGTGGGTTTGGTAGTGCAGCCAGCACGTCATCGTCATCGGTGTCGTCATTTTCGTCACTGCAGCAACTGTCGTCACTGTGATCAGATGTCTTAGGCTTACCGGTGGCAAGACAAATGTTGTGCGGCGCTGCGCATGCTGCAGTTATGTAACATGTTCGGCCGGGCTCATGGCGAAGTGCTCGGTACTTCTGCAAGCACCTGAATCAGGTCTTTAGTACCCCACAACAGCACTCCATAACAGATCGCATCGATGAGTGGGCTTTGTTGTAAAGTGCCTCAGTTGACTGCGCTTGCAGATGGCCTGCCACAGGAGTAAGAAGCCATGGCTCTAGTGGGTAGCCACTGTCTCCTGCAAGGTAAACAGATGTTCGTCTTCAAATGTGTAAGAAGGAACTCTAGATGTTAACAAGATACTACACAAACCATACACATTATCAAGGCGATTGCATACAGCAATGGAACGACTCATGTTTATGAAGCACTAAAGTGGAACCTATGGCATGTTCCATGTATTGAAGCAAGAAAGTACGCAATACCATGTTCAAAAACTGTTGTTACTGGTGCTGCAGTACTCACGCGGGCCCCTATGTTTCACAAGCAAATGTCATAACCAATTGGAAGAACATCAATGCCTGCATATTATGAAGTTACTTCAACCATATGAATCGATTGTGGTGTAACTATTAGTGAAACAATTGCCTATTGTAACGTTGAAATGACAAATATATCACATATGCTACGCTATTTTCATACCTCAACATTCCAACGCATACGCCTAGTGCACCGCCTATAGAGGCGCTACTGATAACCACCTAGCGGGCGCCGCCGACACTACATGCGGGAAGCCGAGCAGATGACAGCGCTTTGCACAGCTTTGGTGTGAGGAGATGGACGAAGTTTGCGGCTGCTATTTCCCCTTCGTGCGCGTGCCAGACAACTAATTCTGCGCTGCCAGCTGCAGGAAAGGCGCGGGCCCCTACGAAAGTGGACTGGTGCACGATGTTTGTCACAAACGAGCGCTTAACTAAGCTCACGTCGCCGATTTCAAACGACGGCATGGAAGCCCGGTGCCGACGGTTCGTGCGCGACAGAGCGCGCGCATCGAAAAAACAAATATTAAAAGGCGCCGAAAGCGCGCCCTCACCATCTCTACAGAAGACGCCGCCGAGACAGCGAACGCCCGCGAAAGATCGGGATAGTCGAGAAAGCAAAGCAGCGCTAGCGGCGCCGTCTGATTCTGCAGATGAATCGGTAAGAGGATCTAGCCCTTTCCCTAGCTGTCGCTATGCTACGCACAGAAGAATCATGTAGAACCTTCCCCAACCCAGGCGCGAGCCGATACAGGCAATACAAGCGCGCGGCAACGGAGGCTCAGTCAGTGATGAGTCAGTCAGCGAAGAAGTTATGTCAGAGAACACTTATGTTATGTCGTTCTGGTGATAGCATCGTTCGCTCGACCACAAAAGACGTGTTGTTTGATGATCTAGTGCGGTGAATAAAAATAAGTGTCAAGAGATGACGCCACGGGAGCAGTGACAAGTTTTGAAGAGGGTCGCCGAGGATGCGATGACCGACAGCGAAGGAGAAGAACGTCCGCGTGGAGTGAATCTTCAAGCCGGTGAATATGAAAGGTGCGTCACGCAGACTAGCGTAACAAGACCCAGCTATGAGGTGGAGTTCGTGGTGAACATCCGCTTTGTTTTGTTTACAAAGGTGACGTCTCAATCATTTCTTGTTCTTTAGAAATCAACCGTTGCTGCATTTCTGTTGTTCCTGTAGATAATAAATATAGAAAGTTTCAGCGAAGTGCCCTTGCACGGCGGTCGAACCGAACGAACACATGCTCAGGCTGCGGTAACTTTGGTCGTCTACCAGTGTCAACATGATCGAGTGCATCCAGCGAGCACCGATACGTCAGAACGAAAGGATGAGAACAAGAAGCGACACATTAACTCGCGCAATGACGCAGCGGTTCGCCTTTCCCAACGAATAGCGGCGATCCATTGCTTTGTCGCTCTTGCTCAGGAGGCAATGCGGTAAGTGAGTAAAACAGTGTTGCGGTCGAGTTTTTGTAGGTGTTTGAACACTGCACTCCACAACAATTGGTATTCGATATCCCTTGAAGTTTTGGCCACCACACAATCGAAGAACGTTGCTTATTTCACTACGGAAACGTGACAACGCGGAAACATACGTACAATTACGTAGGTAACCGCGGCGGCCGTGTGCTTGCTTTCCCGAGAGTAATGACCGAGGTCGCCGCCTATGGCGCTTCCGTCGGCGCGCACTAGGCGTATACTACAGGAATGCGAGCGTGGCCAATTAAGTAGTACTCTGCATAAGCTGGGCAGACTTTTCATTTGTACGTTGTCAACCAAATAAAATATCACTTCATTTTTGGTGTAACGTTAATGTTGCAACTCTCCGAACGTTTACTCTTTGTTTTTCCTTTAAACACCTACAGTGACAAGAAACAAACGACAACAAGACCCAAACAGTGTTGTTGCAATGCAAATGTTTTTCGATGTTACACAGAGCGAAGCACTTTTTAAGCAATGCTTACCCAGCAGACAGTCTCCGTCGTTCCTTAGGTGTCCAAGCTCGAAGTGCCGCCGCAAAGCCGATTTCCCCCATTCATGAGCATCATGGCATGAGCCAGGGAAGAGTGCGTCGATGCGCAGGATGTGGAGGTCATCATCGCAATCCTGAAATGAGACATTTTCGCAAATTTTAGCCATTACGAAGCATGTGCCTGATTAATAATGAAGCTTCACATTTGCAGTAGTGTACTTGTTACATAATATTAGCTAATGGTCGTGCATATCAGAGCACGGAATTACTTCGTAATGTTAGGGCGTATCAGTGCTCTTGGTAACACCCCGTATTAATTTAAAAGAAACAAGCAATTCCACAGTAGTGTTAGAATGCGTGGACACTACCATAGCGGCCAGCCTCAACCTACCAACAATCTGTAATGCAACGTGTGCTGCGCAACTGTACGTGAAGTAAGCATCAATTTTGAGCGTGACATGGCACATTATGCACTAACCACATCAAATACTGATTTATGTCATGTCAATAGCACCCGTATTTTTGTTGTGAATGCATGGGAACCTGTTAAAAGTGATGAAATAAATGTTGAAGCAGTAAAAAAAGTCACAGTTTCGCCGCAACGGCGAAGCAATGAATGCGATAGCAATAAATTGTAATGTAACGCGAAGAATGGAAAGCAGCTCGAAATTGCCAGCGCGTCGCTCGAGCCCAAAGGACGCACGAAAAGAACGCACACAGGACGATTGCGAACTAATGCGTCACAGCTCGACACTTGAAGCGCACTGCTCGAACATAAAGCAGGACGCGCGAAACGAACGAACAGGTACACACAAGACGAGCGCGAACTAATTGTCACAGTTGTTACTTATTTCTGTTTTGAACAGCGCGCTCCTTTCGCAAATGCGGCCGCTGCAGCGAGCGAAGCGAAGCACCCCACCAGCCGCCCCTTCTTTCCTCGAGATAAGCGCACGAAAGCGACCACGCCCTGTAGAGCGAAGAGCAGCGGCGTTCGCAGAAGCGGGGCGACGATCTGTAAAGCCCGCCACACGCGAGCACGTCGCGCCATCTATGTGGCCACTACGAAAGCATGCTGAATTACATGATGTATATAAATAGCTCGCCGTTAGCAGGCTGAAAGACGGTGCTGTCGTGGCCTAACATCAAACGCGGTGGGCTCCAAAGCGAGAGGTCGCCCGTTCGACTCCGCGCGTCGGAAAGAATTTCTGAATTATTTTTCTTTGTGGCTTTTCTATATATATATACATAGTTATACATATACGGTGAATGACGGCGACGGGGACGGACATTTTCCAGCCGAGACTGTCCATATAATTGCTGTCGCAATAAAAGTTACGTCATGTCACTTTACAGATAGATATTACAACATGCATTTCTTCTCGCACTTGTGGAACACAATATGCATGTTATGGTCATACCACGAATATTTTTCATATATCACAATCACTCAGTTTTCAACTTGGGCCACCTACTAATCTTCAAATGGAGTACCGATTCCTATGTTTGTACACCATAATGGTTCTTACATCAGGTTTCCCACGCGGTTTTCAAATATAGCCCCCCCCCTTTCCCCCCAAAGGCCAATTTTCATGTCGGCCACGCCACAAATCCTCACAGCAATCGCACTGCCCATAGGAATACCTCCAAAAAACATTTTCGGCAAACACAAATGTAGGCAACCTCACACTGCCCGTGAAGCGCTACGTAATGCTATGCCACAGGTTGCGATGCGGTTCTTCGCGTTACATGTACACACACGAGTTTTGTTCGCGATTTACCGGATTTTTCACAAACCAATGTTTATGCTACAGGAGAAATAAGACAAGTGACATGATTATGCTGCACGTGACAAACGAGGTGAAAGTGCACTTACAACCATCGTGTTGAGTGAAGTAGTTGGCTTTGAGGACAGTCCGGTTGGACTTCGACGGCGCCTTTATGCCAATGTACGTCCTGTCGACGCATCCAATCACGCCCTTGATGCCGCCGCGAGGTGGCATCTTGCCATCCTCAACACAGAGCAGAAATATTTGCTGAGTGCATTTGTAATTGTGGCTTTCTGAAAAAAGACTTTCGGAATGACGCATTCGGTGTCATTTATGTCAGGTGATCTTTCAGCATGCATGGACTCTTGATACCACAAAGCATCTTGGTGTCTGAGATACCGGAGTGCTGGCAAGTTTCGGATATTATTGCATGTCGATCATGCGCCACTACAATACTTTGCAAGTCGCTAACTTGTTTACAATGACGCGGGCGTCCAGATTAACGATGGAGAAGTATTTTTGAGTGACAGAAAAAGTTCACTTGTTCTTCCTAGATTTTTTGTTGGCTGTTAAAACGGGAGTTCTTTATATCTCAGCGGCATTTCAAGCATATGTCTCCATTTATGATTATTTGTCCTGTACAAGTTTTACTTGCTCGACCTTTTTCCTCATATTTGCAGTGCTTTCCCATAAGTGCCCTCTAGTCTACCTAGTATTTGGTGAGAAGTCTTCGGCAATTGAGATTTCTTTTCCCTTCAATTTAGAGGAGTTATTGAGCCCGTTAATTTTGTCACGGTGATCAAATAACCGGAGCACTACCGGTCGGTTTTTGTTTCACCTCTTTTGTCCTATTTGGTGAATTATTTCGACTGTTGAAACCTTTACACTGCGCATGTTCTCAAATATTTCAGAAACCACCGTATTTGTTAGTGACTGGAATGTTTCGTCAGGACGTTCCGGTAAACCGAACACGAACAGGTTATGAAACTTGTTGGTAGCCACGGGATCTCAAGAGTGCGCGAAATGAGCCTCTTGTCGGCGCGCTGAGGCTGGCCGCATTCTATTCCACCGCGCGTGGCCGCTACAACATTGTTCAGTATGTTAAAAGAATTCTTCAAGCCAGGACCAAAATACGGGTTCGAGCTCGCAAAGTGCCGATGGGTAAGCCATGGTTCTATACGAAAGAATGTGCGCACGCACGTGAAGCACAAGTGCGGCCTGTTATCGCCGAACATTCTTTAGTGCCATGAGATTGCGCAGAATTTGCGTATTATCGCGTCCAGCTCACTGTCTGGCTGAAAGCCCGGAGAGATATAAAAACCGCAGCATCATACAACTAAAACGTTCAAAACAAGCCATACAAATTGCAGGTGTTTGGTCATCGAAAAAATGATTTGGATAGTCCGATAAAGCATATTTATTTTTTAGGTTAAGTAGAGCAAGATCGTAGGCATATATACAATGTTCACACAATCGTCATTCAGCGCAAGATCAAAATAGTGGGACAAAATGATTTAACGAAGAGTATCGAGGTGGACCAGCGTGCTGAGTTGCGTTCTGTTAGTTTCGGATCGCTAAGGCACACCTGCCGCACAGCCCACGTGCGTTTCGAGCCGCAGAGAGAGACGTGCCTTCCACGTCGTTGTTCACATCAACACAATAGAGGAGGTTCTACCCAGTCAATATGTCAGACGCCCTGCTTCACCGAGGCTTTACAAAGAGTGACGTCGGGGCCCCTCCTTAATTTCAGATGCGATGCAGCTTTTGCTCCAGCCAGTGTCCGTCGTCGTTGGTGGCGTCCGCACTCCACTGCGCATGCGCCTACTCTCTCTCTCCCACTTTCCTCCTTTAAGCAGGTGTTCGGTCGCTTTCTCTTCTCTCCTCCCCCGCGCTGCAGCCGTGGCGCAGCCTCTCCTCCTCCCACGTGATGCAGCCGCGCCGCCGCCAAATACAACCTATAGCCCACTCTCCCCTCCTTCCCCCATTTCATGTTTATATGAGCGCGTGCGCTCGGTCGGCTTCCGTCATTCTCGCTTCGCTCCCGTTGAGATGTGTTGTAGCGTCAACGTCGGCGCCACTCGTTCGATCGGCGCTAACGCAAAGCAACGCACAAACACAACGTAAGGATAACACAAACACTAAATACAAAGCTCACAAACTAATGGAAACGCCGAGTATACGTAAAGGAAACTTGGTGTGCGCCCCGATTGCTGCTTCGCATCGCCTCATAGTTCCGTATAGCGGGAGATGGTGTAATTTTTCCTTCATCCATGTCTCGCGGAAAAAAATTCACGTGAATAGCTGTTACGTGGATTTGGTGGGCACGTTTCCTGTGCGTAGGTCGGCACTGTAAGAGAATACTCGCTCATAATCACCCCAATTGTTTCAGCCTTCGCACTCATGCAAATTCATACATCTACTCACACTCACAGGCACTTACGTTCATACTCACGTGTACTCACACTCATAGGCACTCACTCACTTTCATAATTACGCCGACTCACACAAAAGCACTCACTAACGTTCCTACTCACGCCCACTCTAACCCATTGGTAGTCGCTCACGGTCATGGTCACGTGTACTCACAATCATAGGCACTCCCTCACGTTCACATTCATTTCACTCACACTCATACGTACTCACTCAAGTTCATACTCACGCCAAGTTAATGTAATTGGTAGTCACTCCTTTTACAGCGAAACCTGTTATGAGATCATTTCAACGGCCGTTTTTGGCGCCGTAGTTGTCCGCCGCCGCCGCCGCCGGTATCCGTAACCTCTATCGCTCGAAATAAGAAAAAAAAACGAAATTAGAAAAAAATTTCCAGGATGTAACGGGGTTCGCACATGGGCCCTCTGCATGGCATCCCAGTGTTGTACTCAGAGCCATGGCGGTGCTTGGAATTGCCTTGCAAAAAGACGCTATACATGCTTCATGTCCGGAAGGAACCACATTAACATATGTAATTTAGTGTGGTAGAAGAGTGAAATAACAACCACGCACCACACAACGCGAATTCTGTAACCAGGCGTCACACAATGCGAATTGCGCAACGAGTGGGCTGTTGGATGCTTCCAACCCATTACAAGGGGCTCTGCATTAATTCTTCATCGTCATCAGGCACAACACCAACAAAGCGCGCATAATGCCTTACATCTTTTTAGCGGGTACCACGGCTCCGTTGAATGACGAAAAATCGCATGGTGGCTGCTTCCCTACTTCACAGAAATTATGATGATTTATAGTGCAGTGTGTTCCTCGCAACTGCACTTGCATTGGTTGCCAACCCTTATGAAAATGAGCCTTGAGTGTCTGATGTCGACTAAGTGCGCTCCTACAGTCACTAGACAGACATTAGACATGCAATGCCTAATGTCATTTAACATTAAGTGTGCATCAGAGAGTCAAATGACCATGTTCATTTTAATTTCTGGTGACTGAAGTGTTCAGACTTTCAGTTGCCGTTCTTAATGTCAAAACGCGCATCACAACAAACAAGTTAAATAGCCTTAATTGCCACCGTCAAATCAGTTTCTCACAATAGACAAGTTCGTCTTTTTGTCTTTCAGAAACTACACGCAATGAACTATATGTGTTGCATTGTGCACAAATATCGTGTTTCAGTAGAATGCGTAAATATTTTACATATATCGCCCACCGGCGATCGAAGAATTGCTGACAACCGCAGCAAGGTTCATTATATTACCTGCTGTGTATATAGAAGTAAGCATTTCCTTATTTTTAAAAAGCATGCGTTGACAGCACATGCTAATATGAACAGATATGATCAAGTGACACTCCGAACACTCGCTCAGAAGCCCGGGTTTCCCATTTGTCCGGTAGAAATTAAGGGAGGAGAGTGGGGATTAACCGCACGGCGTCGCGAAAAATTTTGGGGGGTGGAGAAGAATTGGAAGTGTGGACACTGGTTGACGTACAGAAAAAAAGAAAGATCCTTATTGTGATAAAAATTAGGGAGCGTTCTTATGCGTAGTTCGTATTCATGGTGTACTTACATATATGTCCAAAACAGGATGCCTTTGGTTGCAAAGATACGCGGACAGGCATTTTTCCCAACCTCAAACTACTGTCTCTATCTTTTCGCGCTAATGCAACGCTGGTCAGAAGCAGCCGACAGAAAAAATTCAAGTGGGCGCAACGTCGCGTACATCCTCTTCCCGCACCGCCCCCCTCGCAATGTCGTCTCCACACGACTCTTCCGTTCTCCACGGCGTCAACTCCTTTCTCTCTTTGCTCCTTCCCTGTCGCATTCACCTCCTCTGTGTGCAGCGTTGTGTGTCACCTATCACACCCTACCCATTTCCTCCTCCCATCATAATCCCTACCTCTTTCTATCCACGGGAGAGGGCAGTAACTTGAAACAGAAAAGCGTTTCTTTTGAGTAAGGACCCAGAGATGACCATCGTCTTGACGCGAGTTTGAAAACTGCCTATTTCTAACTTCTCTCATTTCCCAAAAACAAAATGTATAGTTATATAACAAAATAGAACACCCATAAGAGATTTCCAACATACACAGACGGGTGCAAATATTACACCATCTCCCGCTAAAGGGGACCATGAGACGATGCGAAGCCGGAGCACTTGCACGATCGCGTTCCGTTGGCGTTCGTTGGGCATGCTACCGACCTCGCGTCGTGGAACGCGAAGAGGGACGCTACGCACGTCGTATCTTCAATCTAGCCTGGCCGTTAATTCTCACAGGCGAGCGGGGAACGCGGTGGACAGGCGGGCGAGGGGGGACAGCGTAGGAGAGGAGAGAGAAGGGGAGGGGACGCGCATGCGCTCGAGCTCATCGCGGCGTTGCACAGGAGAAAATTTCGGCATGTCTAGCCCGCGTTTCAGAGGGGGAGGGGAGAGGGAAAGGGGAGAGGGTGAGTGGAGAGGAGGTGTGTGGGGAGGGTATGTGCATGCGCAGTAAGGGTGGTCACGACGCACACCACCACCACCACCACCACCACCACCACCGGATTGAGCTCCGCCTTAAGATACTTCGCATCTAAAAAGCCATAAATACACCTTTTTTATGTATAGTGACACGACACTACTGCCACCTATGATGTTCTATTAGTGTAAGCAAGCAGTTGCAACAGGTCTTGTAGTACTTGGGGGGCTTTAGTTTGACGGGCGCGCGGTGCGCGCGGTTTGTGTGTGTGTGCCATGGTGTGTTCTACACCATGGCACACACCCAAACCATAGTCCCATGCCCAAACCATGCATGTTGGGTGCGTGAGTCAATATCAAGTGTACCTTCCAAGACGATCTACGTCCTAGTATCGTGACTGACGGCAAGTGCGGACGTACAGCAGCCTTTTGACAAGACTCGCCGAGTGTACAGTACATTGTGGACTGTAAAGCTGAAGAGTGCACAGTGGATGCCTGATTTTGGAAAGTTCTAGAATGTTTGTGAATTACACAGCTAAGTTACTTCATTACGTGATGACTTTTACACAGGAACCGAGTGCGATCGTCTGGGCGGCGGGTTCACTCTGCGGGGATGATGGCCAGGGGGAAGGATGACAGAGGTATGTTTTACGCTATGCTCAATGCTTTCTGTGCAGTTTATACGGTTATACGAAGCATTCACCATGTGTGTTCAATACCTACAACTGCAACGGGTGGATGAATGCGCGTTGCTTTGCGCGATACTCCGCTTCTGTAACGCAAGCCTTTCGTGCCATGGCGCTCTTCTTCCTTGGCTGTTCCATTATTCCAAGAATGCCTGTCGCTCGGCCCGCCCGCTTCCCGCTTTCTGGAGTGCGAGGGTAGAGGGGGCATACAAACGCGCCGCTGCCGCTTATCTCCGGGAACTGGGTGACCTTGGGGACGCCTGCGCGATGTATGTGTCGCAGGGAGGGTCACACTCGCGTTGCCCTTTTGGGCGCAGGGGACCGGAGTGGGGGAGGTCAGGAAGCAGGGGAGGACTGCAGTGCTTGAGGGCATGGTCCTTTCTCATAGACGGGACGCGGCCGCGACCGAGGAGAGAAAGTGGCCCGTTCTTGGATTCTGCCGCGCAGAAGCGATCGTAAACCGAAATAAGAATCATTTGCAAGATTTTTTGTAGCCCAATTCTGATTCCTTAAGTAAACTTCTTAGCGTCGTCGGAAGTTATTGAAATCGACTACAGCTGTATACTGCACGAGATCATCGCCTGAAGCTACTTGTACAATGGCTTATCACTTCGGAAATAGAACTACTTTAAACATAACGTTCATCGCCTAGCCTTCTCTTGATGCAGGTACAAATCAAGTAACTCTTCAGGAAACTCAGTAATAATTGGCAGTTTGTACACGGGAGGAAGATATAAAAACACGCTGCGGCTGCACATGCGCGCGCGGTGCTCTGCAGTCTGCAGTGGCGTGTGTTTGTGACTGTCCGCAACTATCGCACCGCGCTTGTTTTTGTTAGAAGTTAGTTGCACTATGGTTAGCATTTTAATTTGACTGTGCAAGATCGTTGCTACGAGAGACGAACTTGCGTTGGGTGAACTCACTTCAAGATAATATAAGTCAATGAATTGCGTTATGTTCTGGTACTTACACTAAGTGTACATTTGAAGTAGCACAAGATGTTTATAATTATCAATTCTAGACAAATATGCCAGTTTGTTGCGTTTGGCAAGGTGCCTCTTGTTGCGATATTTGTGTTTGAGAAAAATAATGTGAAACATTTGTCCCATCGTTTTAATTGTTTCCTGAAGCATACTGGCTTATATTAACAGAAGTAGTTTTAATGGTTAAGCAACACTGTTCCAAGAGCCTTTTATCCAGTGTGTGGGGGTGGCAAAAACACACCTTAGTTGTGTGCTCATCTAAAGTTCATGTTTCTTTTGTGGGCTTTTCTTGAGGCAGCATCAAACCTAAAAAGTGCTCTTATTTGCAGGTTATGCGACTAAGATGTAGCATTCATTGTGTGAGTGCTACTTTAATTTTATAAAGAAATTATTAAGGGAAACAAATCTGATTGCTGATATGTAATTAAATAAGTGCACAGAAGTTTATAGAAGACTGGCTCAAGTGGATAGTGGTTTTTTTGGATGGCTTGCAGCACTACGAATTCAAATCGGCATTCCAAGCGTTGATTGATTTAACATGGCTAGAATTATTTTTCTTAATGGCCCAAATTCATGATATACAATATGTAAAGCTTGGCATTATAGAGTGCGCACATGGGCCCACACAATCTTACTTTATCAATTTCTGCATTTTATGCTGTGTAGCAGTGGCCATGTAATTTTCGTCATTTAAATGACCTATATGGCAACCTGCGTTCTCCAACCACATAGTGTTTACTAAGTACATACGTTTCTGAAAGTTCCGCTTGCAATGGCACCATTGCAGTTGTCTGCCATGAGCCGTTGCTCCGGTTATAGCTGTTCTTATAGCGCAATCTGAGTCCACCACTCAAGGCCCTTGGTGGTATATAAACATAGACTTGCCTGAATAGATTGTATGTATTGCGTGTGTGCTGTAAGGCCTGTGTGGTGTGCCAACTCATGAATGTTTTCTGGTATCTTTTACATATGTACCCGGTGATCTCACCTGTTCGTGGAACAAGCAGATGACAGCTTGCAGAAGAAGATGGGAGCGTTATACCTGCGAGCCTGGTCGAGTCTATATTTTATGGTAGGCATTTGTTTCAATCTTAACAAAAAGCTTGGTCATGTTGCACCGGCTCATGAACTTATTGCACCTTTTCTGAGAGAAATCCAAGATCAAAGAAACAAGACCTAGACGTAACTCCATTATTGTATACTTGATGCTAGACTTGGGCTTCTGTGCTTGTTTTCCTGTTTTCTAACAGTTCTTGAATGTGATAGAAGATATAATTTTGACTACCTCTAACTTTACAAAAGTGTTTTTATGTCAGCTACCTGCACGTGGTCTTGGCAGCACATCTAAGTGTTCTAAGGTGAATGATGTGTAGGATAAAGTTTCTTTGCAACTCTTATATTTTACTACAATCTTTTGTGCAGGATACACATAACTGATCACGTAGCGCAAAGTTTGACACTGGACAAGAGAAGGGACGAACACGAGCGCTTGAACATGTTGCGCCAGCTTATGAACCTATCGTACCTTTTTTGAGGGAATACCATGATCAAAGCGCTCGTCTTCGTCCCTTCTCTTGTCCAGTGTCAAATCTTGCGCTACGTGATCAGTTATGCATTACCAACATGCCCAACTTCATACTCTTGTCAGGATACACATGCATGGATACACATACATGGATTCCCTACAAGGACCCTGCACATCAAAAGCAATCTATCGTTAATGTTAAGTAGGGAGATTAAAGGAAAGCAAGATATGGCAGGTTCATGGTTTCCTTGTTGCGCTGCAGGTGACGAGACGAGGACGATAGAACGATACAGGGACACAGGGCAGGTGGTGCGTAAACTTACAGCTGGTTTATTCACATCTTGCGAAGTGTGAGATATAGGTTAACAATCAGATAGGATGGGAAAGAGCGAAAAAGGGTAAAAAGTAAACAGAGATAATGCACGCATATGACATATGCCATCTTGAGCAGCAGACAAATTTTTCGCAGATCAGTGTACGTCACTTTCTAGAACTTTTATTTCTGCTTACGTTAAATGTAACGAGGGTGTGCTGATGCATTCCTCTTTTGCAGCTAAGATCAAAAGAGCTTCTTTTATATTCCTAGTGTCTTTGTCACCGCCACGTGCTACTAACGTGGTGTCGCGGAACTTTCGCGTGCAGGAACATCGTTTGCAATGCGCCGCGAGGTGACCAGCTTCTTGTAATTGCTGGCAAGCGTATCTGTGTTCCAGAAGACGTTGATTGACGCAGCGTCCTGTCTGACCTATATACTTTTTACCGCAGGTCAAGAAAATACTATATACAACCTTATTGGCACATTGCACGAAGGGTTCTCGGTGGTTTATTGAGCACTCTTTCTTTGATCGGCTATCTTGTATTGCTTTGCAGAGCCCCTTAAGCGTATGGGGTGCTGAAAACAAGACATTGACTCCATATCTGTGACCTACTTTCTTGAAACGGTGCAATATGCCGTGCGAATACGGAATTACTGCCACTTTGCTGGAGTCAACTTTTCCCCTTTCTTTCTCTTCCACTGCGTGTGGGTTTTGGTTTCTTTCAAAAGCTTTTCGCTGATTGCTACAAGCATGCTTTGGGGATAGCCACTGTCTTTTAATCTCTTAAGCTGGTTTTTGAGGCTATGCCCTAGAGGATGGTGGCAGGATTTTTTGAGCGCTTGCCGAATGCATGACAATGTTATGCCTTTTTTGATGAGTTTTGAATGGTTAGACTGGAAGCTTAGAATTTTCTTTCCTCTTGTGTTATAATGCCAGCACGTGTGCTGCGTTTCAAACCGTATTTCTATATCAAGGTACAGCAATCTAGGTTGTTCTGGGATTTCGCTAGTGAAATCAAGACCCGAATGTGCGGTTTGGAACGCTTCGACAATATCTTCAGTGTTTCAAGAAAGTAGGTCACAGATATGGAGTCAATGTCTTCTTTTGAGCGCCTCATAAGCTTAAGGGGCTCTGCAAAGCAGTAAACGATAGCCAATCGAAAAAAACAGTGCTCAATAAACCACTGAGAACCCTTCGTGCAATGGGCCAATAAGGTTGTATATAGTATTCCTTTAACCTGCCGTAAAAATATATATATGTTAGACAGGACGCTGTATCAATGAACGTCTTCTGGAACACAGATACACTTGCCAGCAATTACAAGGAGCTGGTCACCTCGCGGCGCATTGCAAACGATGTTCCTGCACGCGGAAGTTCCGCGACACCACGTTGCTAGCACGTGGTGTCGCGGAAGTGACGTACGCTGATCTGCGAAAAATTTGTCTGCTCAAGATGGCATATGTCATATGCGTGCATTATCTCAATTTACTTTTTACCCTTTTTCGCCCTATCCCATTCATCACCCCATCCATCCTATCTGATTGTTGACCTATATTCGACAATTCGCAACATGCGAATAAACCAGTTGTAACTTTGTGCACCCCTTGTCCTGTGTCCCTGTATAGTTCTATCGTCCTCGTCTCGTAATCTGCAGCGTGACAAAGAAACCATGGACGACCACCAACTAGCCTAATTCATCGATCTGTAAATGTATGGATGGTGTACACCATATTTTCTTTCTTTATACCTCTGCATGTTTCCCAGTCAATAATTTTTTTATTTCTTTTCTTTTGTTGAGAAATGTCTTTGTAATTACAAGTGTGTAGAAGGTGCGTGCATGCACTTGTATGAGGCTTGGCTGCGTGTGTATCAACCAGCGAACACATGGTCAGGCACAACTAATATGTGATTCCGTACTATCATCCGCACATAACATAAATGTTGTCAGTAGTACACCCGTGATTGGTTCTGACGCTGGGACAGACATTTTGCACAAAATGCTCAATTTTTGGGGCCGCGAGAAGCACGTTCACGTTCACTCGCTGCGCTTCTCTTTTTTATGAAAATGAGCCCTATTTTATGCATTGAGGAATCAGCGAAGTAAGTCTCTCTATCACGCTGGACTACATTAGTGTTCTGAAAATCATGCAAAAGGCCTTCGGCGACAGAAACTTGCACATCTCTGGATAACTGGCCGTAGTCAGCCTTTGGGATTTGCTCCTGAAAATAGGCTTGAGTTTGCAAGAATTACGTAAAGAATTTATGAAGCAGGATTTTACAATATCACGTTTAACAAGCTTGAAATGCACAGAATGAGAAGAAACAATGTGTCTATTCCGACGTGTTCGATACATCCACCAAGAGCGACCACTATCCAAGAATAGCCTGACATCAAAAAACCTAATTTCACCATTCCCAGGAAATTCATGGGTTAGCTCAAGACTTCAAAACAATTCCGCATCAGACCCTACACAGCAAGAATGTCAGTCCTGTATGATGCAACATTGCTCTCCGAACGAAATTATTGAATCAACACTGTATCTAAAAATGTTACATCACTTTAGTGTTAGCAAAATCCCCCGAAGCAGACCTGTCAGGTTTAGCTAAAAACTAATCACTGATCATGCAAGCAATTCAAGAAGCAATACAGATGCCTGGTTATTGAAGGTGAGGTTTACCTTCAAAATAAGCCAATTGTCACCTAAGTGTGAGTGACCTACCATGTTTCTTATATTGGAACCTAGTGTTAGTATGGTTAACCTGTTTTGTCATTCTTCGGTGCTGAAAATTGTCATATCCCAGAAGTTCAAAGGTAATCATCACCCCTACCTTACCCCCTCCCCCTGTAATGTGTAGACCTTGCAGTTAGATTGCTATTGGTAGATGGTATTTATACCTTAGTACATATGATAACAATCTTGGATGAAATCTAATGAGTTAAACTGGCATGTTGTTGCTGCCAGCTTGCAAAAAGATTATGTGCTCTTGCAACAAAATGCTCAAAAACTGCAGAACAATAACTGAACCAAGGATTGGGTAGATAAACACGTTGTTGGGCTAGTTGGTGAATTGCATGAAGGAAAATCTATATCCCGCCAAAAACATGAGACTATTGGAAATGCTGAAGAAGACCAGCTGCCTTTCTTATTTCATCACCATTCATTATTCCATTTGTGGCTGGATGTACACTTCCTCAGCTGGGTAAATGCAGTGGATGTTTCAGTGATGAATTGCTGAAGAAGTTTTAATAAATTTGTTTTTTTTCTCTTTTTCATGCAGGGTACACATGCAACAAGTTCACGACGAGTACACTGCATATAAAAACATAGCCTCTCGTCGGTGTTAAGCAGGGAAATTAAATCAAGGGGAAATATGACAACCATGTGGATGTCATATTTCCCTTTCATTTATTCACCCATTGCATGTATTTCTGCTCAATAAATGTTTTTATTCATTTTCTTGAGAACTATCTTTGTCGAGCACAACTGCATGTTGAACATGCATACGTGCGCATTTGTTTTATACTGGCTTCATATATGCCAATCATTGAATTATGGTCCGGCCCAAATATAATCACTTATGATCACTCATAACAAGTGTTATTATGCATGTAGCTGATTTTTTATATGATTGTTTTCGGTGTCATTGACCACACAAATAGCTCTTTATTAGGTTTTTGACAATGTCTTTGTCCCAAAGGCAAAAAAAGTCCCTCTACCTGTTCTGCTGCGCTGCCCACTTCAACCTGGAGTGAGATCTACGTTCTTCATTAAATGTTTGAATAATAAGCATAGGGAACTGAATATTATTAAAACAATGTAAGGGTTCAAGCTAGTTGGTACTGCATAATCGAACACCAAGCGCAACACTGTTGGATACTGGCGTCTCCGTGTACTCCGGCCTTTATGCATTGGATTAACTCGTGTTGGTACAGCCTGAAATCACTACAGTCTCTCTTACCTTCTTCATGCCTGTGAAGTTTCTGGACTGCTAACATTTTTCCTTGCCAAGTTCAACCTTCGCTCAAAGATGCACCATCTAAACCATTTGTCTTATTCCGGATCGCCCACTGCGTGAGGTTACAATCAGCAACCGGCTTATGGTTATCTCTCCCTCTCTCTCGTTCCCTCGTACAATTCGGGCGCAGAAATCAGGCAAATGCGAGTGCAGTGCTCAGAACATCGTAGGCTGTAGCGGCAAAGGAGAGCCGAAGCATACCTGCCAAGCAGTGCAATGTGCGCGACGAAACTTCTGTTCGTAATCTTAAATTTTCGTGCGATTTCAATGCTGCTTTTTCAAGACCCAACAGAAACGTCGTTTGGAAGGCATCTTTCAAGAGCTCACGTGTGCACTTTTAAGAGCATCATTCAAGCGAGGGTCGTCAATTCTATGCGGCCACATTACATGCTACTCGTGCCTTTTGGTGCCTTCCACGAACAGCTCTTTCTGTACCATCACACAGAGGCAGAAGAGGGGTGCAGCACTGTTTGTCCAGAACGGTGCCACATTGGTTGCTACCAACATTCGGGTTGTGTGAAACTGCAAAAAGAAATTCAAGAAATTGGTGTTGCGGATCGGTGCAAAATTGGGCGGCCCACATTAGTTTCAACTTGCACGACTTTAGGAGTGTTGCTTCGATGAGTGCTTCTTCCGCCCTTGTCCTGAACCGTTTGAGCCACAAACGTACAAACAAGTGGCGGTGTGACGTTCCCGAAAACGCGGACTGCACCCCAGGCCTCTCAAGTGTTTACGTCCATTTAGCCTCAGCAAAAAGAAGACCCCGGGGTAACGAACGCGCATTTCGGAGCGGAATTCCTGGGAGAATTCTGTCAAGGGTCCTCGCGGGCCCACCGCGCAAACACCGGGATCGGTTGACAGCTTCTCTTGTGTACGGTCACTGCAGCGGCGAGGCGCCGTGCGCGCCCTTCAGGTTATGGCAGGGGGGGGGGCAGCGGAGCGCCTTTGATCGGTTCCATTCATGCGACTCTGCTATAGCCCCTGAGCTGGGCCATGCCTGACATCCCGTCAGCCTACGCGGCTCCCGGGCTCATTATCGCGTTCTCCGCGGATGACCGCCTGTGGCATTCAAGGAGGAAGAAGCGGTGACTGCGGAAAATTGCGCAGGAGACACCGGGTTGGAGGCGTCGAAACCCGACCTGGACATCGTGTCGTCAGGCACCAGAAACTGGGTCGATGGGGGGCGGTCAGAGGCTTTTCAGCGCTGCGCTCGAAACACTGCGCGTCGGCCATTAGAGACGGCGCTTGTCTCAGCGTTGGAATTGCTGGTCGGCCATAATCACGCATCATCGGACAGCTCGCCCGTTTCGCTTTCTCAATTTGGAACTTGTACATTTTTTGCATGTTCTACTTTGCTTGAGAGAGGGCTTCCATTGTGTGGGCTGCTGGGGCAGTCGTCGAAGCTGGCACACACCAACCGACAGGGGGAAATGTCGCATCAACAGTGGCAATAGGTTAGCTGCCACGGAAGGGCGGTGTTGGAACCAAGAAAAGCAGCCGTGGACAACGATGCGTGGAGGAGAGAAGAGTTCAAGAGAGTCGCGAGTAGCTGGACGTTGTTTTGGCGGCTCGAGAGGGATCCCCTGGGGAAGTTCAGTCGTTCGAAGCCTAGAGAAATGAATTTTGGGCGCCCAGAGCACAAAAGAAGTCCGCCGCGACGACCCCGGAAACGAATGGGACAGTGACCAGCAAGAAAACTCGAGCCCAGACTCGGAAAACCAGCTCCGAGGCCTCCGACAACAGGGACATTTCGTGAGACGAACTTCATCTCTTTATTTAGACGAGCTTTGCGGCAAGGAAGCGGCGCGTTGAGACATTGCTCGTTTTTATTAACTAATACTTTATCTTGTGCGTCCTTGTGTGTTTCCTTTGCCGAGTCCCGTTTCTGCGCTATGTTTCTTAAGAACTCTATACCCTTGATATTCAC